>NC_071315.1:6559728-6862623 GCF_027563975.2 Plodia interpunctella
TATTTTTAAGCGGACCTGGCAGTCGTGTCATAACTCAGAATGCAACCAGATAGATCTTACTCTTTCACGCAAAATCTATTAGAAGGATTGATATGAAATTTGGTACACGGGTAGAATATAACCTGACATACCACATAGGGTATTTTTTATCCCAGAATTCCCACGGGAGCAAAGCCCCAAGCGCAGATAGTACATACATATGTATTAGTTTGAAATACAATTTATTATTTAATCTTTATTGCACACAAGACAATTTGTAAATATACAATAGAACTCTTAATACTATTTAACAACACAACGTAACAAAACAAAATGTAGGTAGCATGCTATAGGATTAGTTACAATTTTAATTTTACACTAGCGGTCCACCCCGGCTTTGTTCGGGTAAAACAAAAAAATATATACATTTAATTATATTATTCGTCCAGTAATTTTTGAGTGTATCGCGTACAGACATATCTTTTTATGATATGATAAGATATAATCAACTGTTGTGACGAATCAATAACACAAACTTGTTTTTAATCGAAATTTCCGTCGCGGCTCTCGTCCGAAGTCATTGGTATATCGCCAAATCGGTAAAGGCTGAGGTCGGCCGCCACATGGCGGCGTTCGACCTTGCGACCAGTTCCGCCGGGCTTTCTACAGGGACTCATAGGGTGCAAGACGAGATAGGAGCCAAATCTCGAGATGTTCAATGGAATAAAAAGAAGAATTGTACATTCTTCTTCATATTTTTTGTATTATTAGATTCCTCAGGGCTTTCTATTATTAGATATTTCACAATTTCTTCTGAGGGTCGTGGTCATTACATGAAATGAAACACATACAACTTTTTAAAATACAATAACTAGGTACCAAAAATTATTAGCATTATAGTGTTTAATATAGTGTTTTATTAAGTTGACTTTGACCATTAATTACAAAACATGTTATGCAAAACGGGTTTTTTTGCGATGATAAACTTTTTGTTTCGTTTAAGTAGCTGTAAATTAAAAAAGTATTTTTTGAAAGGTGTCTCAAACTCAACAGAGCCAAAGTATTACGCAACGATGTCATATTTAGGTACGAAGCACAGGTACGAAGTAACTACCTATGTTAAGAAAATAGTAAGATTTTTTGTTATGTTTATAATTTAGTGGCGAATTAACTATTATTATCCAAATGAGGGCGCGCCACTGATTTCTGTCAACATAGTGTTATGGCAAATAAAAATATCGCATTAAAAACTAAGTATTATTCGCGATTTTCATAGGTTGTACATAAAATTATTTCCAAAAAATGCGTCCGCCCAACAGGTCGTTGCTCTCTGCGGTTTAAAAATTATAGATATACCTATTTACGTGTAGTCTAAATTATGATCTAATGCAATGCCGGTCAATAACCTTTACAAAGGTGATGATAGGCATTTCCATTGTAATGTATCCCACTGTCTAGAGTCATGTCACGCATGAATGGTATGATAATTATATTAAATAGCTTAAAATGATAACGGTACATGAGATGCATTTGAGAATAGTCACTGTGGGTGGAATATAACTGAAATACACGCTACCTATTGACTAAATTTACCAAAACAATAACAAAACAAACTCAATGAGAATGTTGTCACTGCACCTTCAGTCAATAGTTTTAAGAATAGATTGGATAAAATCTCCAAACTTCAAGATGTCAGCTTAATGAGCTGCAATTGTGTTATAAAATAAAATAAATAAAGTTTTTGATAAACTTTATTTATTTTATTTTATACATATTTATTTTAATATAAATAAAATAATTAAAATTTTTGATAAACTTTATTTATTTTATTTTATAAGTAAAAGGTACAAGTAGGTGTACTTACTTTGTTAACGGTCCATTAAAAGATCATTCATTCAATCTGAGATGTCAACCGTGGCCATATTTATACATTTAATACATGTTGAGCTTTGTTGCACCACACGGTTGGTGCTACGGATAGCATGACATTTATTTTGTCCAGCCAGAACAAATAGGATATTTTGGATGTAGGTAAATATGTAATTGCAAACATCATACCTTATTCGATACCTAAGACACCTAACGTTTTATTTGTTTATCTACCAGGCTGAACGTTACCGCGAGCGCCGCAGACTGGCAACACCGAGCCCGACCCCCTCCCCGCCGCGTCGCCCCGCGCCGCAGCCGACCTCTGCCGGCAACTGGTTCAAGTCACTTGACAGACTGACTTCGAGGAAACGCGCGAGCGGGAAGAATACTAAGGTAGCACCATGGAATTGGTACTCCGTTGTACGAAGTACTTATGGGTGGCACGTAGCACCAAGAATACACGGATATTTAATAACTAATCTATTGACAAGAAGTGATGTAGACTAATCAATACCTTTGTAAAATCGACTTCGATTTATAAATACGACGATCGATTTGTAAATACGACGAGGAATAAAATGTATCAAATTCACAATCACTTACAAATTATCAATTCTTAACTATGAGGAGAAGATATCGTGTAAGTTATGTACTTTCACCTGAAATATTATTTAATATTTCTTACAGGTCGAGAAAGAAAGCATTCTCACCACAGAGCACGAGACTCCCCGGAAACCCTGGTCGAAGCCGACAAAGCCCCTCAACTCGCCAGCCAAGAACCTGCGCTTCTTCGGAGACACCGACCAGGACTCCGACGCAAATGTTAAACCTTCAATCAAGAAGAACCACGCGAAATCCCACGGAACTCTCCGAAAGACCATCTCCAACTCCAGCACCGGGCTAGACGAGGTCGACCACAGCGAGCTATCGAGCAAAAGCTACTCTTTATCAAACTTGCACAGAGAAGAGAAGAGCGAATCGCCGCGTAACAGATATTACAAAAGGAATCTGCAGAACATATCGGAGAATCACAGCAATTCGGAGACGGAGAGTCAGTTCGACAGACAGACGAACAAGAAGCCGCCGATGAGCCCGTACGGCCGGTCGCGCAGCCGCAGCAGCTCCGCGACGCTGAAGGCCGATCTGAGGGGCAGCAAGCAGGAACTTGCCAGAGATTTCAAGTGAGTACTGCCGACTACTGCCTATATGTAGGCTTGTAACTTTGAATTAAAGGATAGTATGTCCTAAGCAATAATCACAACGGACCAACTTATTTACTTGCTTCGTTCAGTCTAATTTCGAATGCCTCCACGCAGGCAAAGAACTACTCTCAACGCTCCATACGACACGTTGGGAGCTAACTCAATGCCTGGCTATAACTTTTGCAAAATAACATCCATTAATCTTTCATATTGTTTTGATAATATCTGCACTGTCAACGCTGGCGACTAAGACTTCTACTTTAATTCAGCTTCAGCAAGGTAGTATGAATGTCATGAAACTGTTACATAATGTGCCAGTGAAAGAAGACGCGTGGCTCCAGCGGCGTCGGGCGCGAGTAGCACGGAGGGCGAGTCCAGCCACCCGTCGCAGCACTCGCAGCGCAGCGTCGTCTATCTGCACGCCACCACTGGTAATGTATTGCGTTCCGTCGCTTAAATTCCTGTTTTCTTTGCACTTTATTCAATAATTTATTGCATTGATGTTATCTATATTATTATAAAGAGGTAAGTGTTTGTGAGTTTGTTATGTTTGAGATTAAAAATTCTTTCTCCATTGGAAAGGTACATTATTCAAGATTGCTATAGGCTACATTTTATCTCAAAATTCCCACGGGAGCGAAGCCCGGACAACATCTAGTGAAATATAAAATAAAAATACGTTTGTTGGTCATGTCAGGCACAGCGATTAGATCGGGATAGATGAAGGAGAACTTTTTCAACGACTTCCATTTTTACAAAAAGCCAGAGTAGGATTTCAGCCGAAACCTTTTGACCAAAGACGACTTAAGAGCAGTAATAAATTGCTCACCGTCCACTTCTCCTAACTGACGGTGAACTTTATCTCAAATGAACTACGAACGATATATATATATATATTTAATTAGCACTCGGATTACAATCATAACGTGTTTTGATATACTTTTTGACTACGTACATTATGTACTTTGATATATTATTAGAAAAAAAATTGTAAGAAACAATAATGGCAAGCCCTGGCATGATAGGACCCAACACTGAGTTCAAATGAGTTTCTTTCGGCATTTCTTCTCAGCAGTGGTCGTTCCGAAATGCCAGTAGTTTGTAGCTTGTGAGAGATAACTATTTAATATGAAAATTGACGTGAAAATATGCCTGGGAAGGTCTAATTTCTGAATAAATGATTTGAATTTGAACTGCAAGAGTAACTAAAAAACCCTTCCCACTTTCCAGTGGGAGAGATCCCGGACGCGCGGCGCAACGACGCGTGCGCGCGCTCCGGCGCGAGCTTCTCGCTGGCGGCGGCGTGGGGTCCGCGGCACGCGCGCCCGCGCCGCCGCGACCTTCACTACGAACAGCGCCCCAGGAAACCCAAAGCTAAAGAGTTCAACAAAACCTCATCCATCAAAAACTCCAGCGAAGAACGGCCGTCGTTACAAAAGAATAAGTCTTACAGCCAGACGACTCTAACACGGAGGCCTCGAGAGAATGACAGATTGACAAGTTCCAGCACGACTTTGTATAGAAAACCCGACAAACGCAGAGATGTAGATCAAAACACGACGCTGACTCGGAAGTCAGTGACGCGCGACAGGAAAAGCCAGTCGAGTGAAATCCTGAATAGAGACCATCGCGATAAGGTCTCCAGGTCAATTTCTATGCCTAAAGACAATAATAAAAAAGCCGGTTGGTTTAAATTGTCCAATAAAAATAAGAAACAGGAGATCAACACTAGGGTCCGTTAAGTTCAAATACTTGAACGTGTCGGTCGGTTACCTAAATCTGAGAAATTGAAGTCATATTTGTATGTATGTGTATTGTAACAAATTTTCTAATGGAAAATAAACTTTTTACTACACCAGCGCCCCTAGCAGCGAATTAGCTCGCATTAGTCTGAGAGATGACGTTGGATATGGTTTAATTTAACGAGTTAATAGAAGAAATAGTATTGATATGAATCTTGAATCGTCCATAATTCAATAATTTGGTGCTACCTATATGTTTAAGATATTAATAATATATGGACTCTTTTAAAGTGCCATTTGACCAGTTTTATAATGTTACCATTTATCAATCAATCAATTTTTAGATGGTCGAATTGTTTTTTTTTTTTTCAATAAATAAAATAAGCCCAATGACGGCCTACCTCCTTAATATTTAAAGCCATTCGGTGAAAAAATATAAAATAATATCATTGATAAATATGTAGTGTATTTCTTACATTAATTGCATGAATTTCGACCTTCTGAAAATTGAATTAAATAAAACTTAAATAGTTATATTAGGTTAACAAATTGCTTTTACTGTACTAATTTTCCTTAGCTATATATACCAACATTGCATAATCTTTTTTCTTTTTTATACTATATTACCGGACTTTTCTTGAAAGGAAATGCTTTTTTTCCATTTAGGTATATAGGTCATTATAATACGTGGAAATATTTTCATGTAATTTATTAGAGGCGTGGAAAACGCTCTTTTAAATAGACTAAGGTCATGAATGAAAACCATTAATATGTAATTTGAAATATAAATAAAGATTCTAATATGTAATAAATTGTATTATTTTTTTTTTACCTAGATTCCCATTAGGTACTTAGTGGTTCCAGCAATACAAGGGAGAGCATTTTTTTTGTCATTCCCTTACTCATAAGAAAATTTCTTTCTGTCGATAGCAAAAATTATAAAGTACGATATTAACAAAAGGTTTTTACGAATGATGATTTATAATATTATTCAAGCAGTTTTAGGCATGTAAATGATACCTACCTTTAATCATATTTTATCACAGCTAAAAATCATTAGGTACGTACTTACATTGAAACTGTGTATTTTATGAACGGTATTACATTTTGTTGTGTGTGTAAACTACATCCTGCATTTCGTCCTGCATACACTCTGCAGGACTGCAATGTGTGCGTCACTTTACGATTGTTTTCTTTACAAATACCTAAACCTTCGGGCATTATAACTACACAAATAAAAAACTCTTGAAAATTATATTGTCATAATCATAACCCGTGATTTTATCTTATTGTTTCATTCTACGCTTATCGTGGATTATATTTCATGGATTTAAAGTACCTAGGTTTTTTTTTTATTTCATGGCTCCATCGTTCGCCAAAACGATGATTTTGCCAACGTCAAGGTTGAAATTGACATGGAATATTGTTATAATGATATTATAAACACGGATCAGTGTGTAACCTAAAATATAAAAGTATATAAATATATTATACATACATACGGATAAAGTAAATAAAAATTATAAGTAGATATCATAATTTTATATAAATTTTGCCAATATAATTATAAATGGAGAGAAACTAGGTTGCTAGGTACCTACATCGATAACATTATAAAATATATAACGTCACGTCAACCATAGATAAAAATATCACTGAACGTCAACGTAATGCCGATTTGGAACTTCGAAGTTCGAACATTTCTTTTTGCAAACATTTGAAGGCTTTGGCATCGGACACAATTTAAACTATTTTTCATTAATTTTGCGAAGTATAAAAAATATACCACCCTAGAATATGGCTCGACGCTACCGAGATGCAGCAGCAAAATTGCAGCAAAACGTGCAAAAACATTTGGATGTGATGAAGGACCTATCTTCTTCAGAAGATGAGGAACCTTTCGAGTCTTCGGTTATTGAAGGAGTGTTCCAAAGCTACTGGAGAGGTGGCGGTGACACGCATTTACTAAATCGGACGAAAAATCTGCTGGAAGAGGCGATTAGTGGCCGACCAATAACATGTCTGATTTGCATAGGAAGTATTAAAAGATCGGATGCAATATGGACTTGTGACCATTGCCACTGTTATTTCCATCTGTCCTGTATCCAAAAATGGTCGAATGACAGCATAAGTTTAAGACTTGAGGACCCTCAATCGCCTATTTCGGTGTTTAAACCCAAGAAAATCGATTGGTGCTGCCCGAAATGCCGGCATTCGTATTCTAAGGAGGAAATACCTCGTAAGTACCGTTGCTTTTGTGGAAAAACTGATGATCCACCTGTGCATCCTTGGTTGATACCACATTCTTGTGGAGAAGTCTGTGAAAAGAGGTTGTCTGAAGGAGATAATTGTAAACATAAGTGTTTGCTCCTCTGCCACCCCGGGCCATGTCCCCCATGCCCTCAAACTGTTAATGGAGTGTGTTATTGTGAGAAAGAACGGAAAAAAGTTAGATGCAGTGCTGCTAAATGGTCTTGTGGACAACAATGTAAGAAGACATTGCTCTGTAACTCGCATAGATGTGAGATCATCTGTCATGAAGGAGATTGCCCCCCTTGTACGTACACAAGTGAGCAGTTGTGCCAATGTGGCTCTGAGAAGGTTAAGAGGCCATGCGATGACCCTGTTTGGCATTGCAGGAAACCATGCAACAAACCTTATTCTTGTGGCTTTCATAAGTGTGAAACAGTGTGTCACCTGGGGCCCTGTGGGTCATGTCCCAATACAGGGACTCGCTCCTGCCCATGTGGAGCTAACCAGCGCTTTGTGCAATGCCCGGATGTTATGGAAACCTGTTTAGGAACTTGTAATAAAAAGCATGAAGGTTGTGAACATAATTGTCCAGAAAAATGTCATAAGGGACCGTGCCCACCTTGCCAAGTTTTGATTCTAAAGAAATGTCTATGTTCAGCACATGTTCGCTGTCTACCATGTAGTAAAGATTATAAATGTGAAACCAAATGCAGAGGCACCAGACCCTGTGGTAAGCATGCTTGTGGGAGGAAATGCTGTAATGGTAACTGCCCTCCTTGCGAAAAAATATGTGATAAGCCTCTGCAGTGTGGTCGTCATAAATGCACCATGGTCTGCCATCGTGGTCCATGCTACCCTTGCCCACTTGAATCCAAAGTTACTTGTAGGTGTAAAGAAACATACATAACAGTGCCATGTGGTAGAGAAAAACATACAAAACCACCAAAATGCAGTCTTTTATGTAAAATTAAATACAAGTGTGGACATATGGATGAGAATAAGCATGGTTGCCATTTCGGGGACTGTCCTCCGTGCAAGGCTGTATGTTTCAAAATGTATCCGAAATGTGGTCACGAATGCAAAGCAACTTGCCATGAATTCGTAGCTGTGGTCTTCAAGCAAGTTGCGAAGCCAGCAACACCATGGGAAATTGAGCCTCCAAAAACCAAAATAATGGCTTTGGACTGTCCTCCGTGTGAGACACCCGTTTCTCTCGTCTGCTTTGGAGAACATGAGACTGAGCAGCAGCCGTGCCATTCAGCCAAGCGCCGATGCTGTGGCCGGCAATGTGGACGTCCACTAGCTTGCAGCAATCATGTTTGCTCCTTACTCTGTCATCTATATTCACACAATCCTAATTATCCAAATGTGCCTTACAGTTGCAAGCCTTGTGATAAAGAATGCCTTGTACCCCGCCCAGCAAAATGCGCACACAAATGTTACAAAAAGCAATGTCACCCAGCACCTTGCCCACCGTGTGAGATACTAGAAAGGATTGCATGTCATTGCGGAGTTACTGAATTATATTTACGTTGCAAAGAACTTAGTGATGCTACTGAAGAAATGTTGTCATGTAAGCAGCAGTGTCCTAAAAATTTGAAATGTGGCCACAGATGCCGTAATAACTGTCATTCTGGTGAGTGTGGTGTTGGACAGACGTGCATGAAGAAGACAAAAGTTAACTGTGCTTGTGGAAATTTGAGGAAAGAATTCCCTTGCAATGTGGTCAAGAGTGGAAAGGCAAAGTTGGACTGTGATGAAACATGTGAAGCGAAAAAGGTTGCAATGAAACTAGAGAAAGAGAAGGAAATGTTGAGACAGAAAGAAATACAAGAAGAACAGAACCGTAGAGAATTGGCAGAGTATGAGTGGAAGTTGAGTGGGAAAAAGAAGAAGTATAAGGAGAAAAAAGTTGTTGCTAATGTGGACAATCGAAATTTTGTACAAAAGTATGGTATTTTGATTTTGACCATGGCAGTTGGTGTTTCAGGGATTGCATATTTTTTATTTTGTATGGAGAAAGATTTGATCTTGTCCGATTGATCCTTAGAACTGATCCCACAGTAGTATGGTAGTATGCCACGACTGGCACAACCTACAACAAATTTATTTAAATAAGTAGATTTAAAAATTACATTTGTAGTTAAATTACCTACATAAGTAATCAGATTACATGCAATCTGATTACAATATTTATGATGTGATATGTATGGGATGATGAATAATTTAGTTATAAGATTTTTACTTTTGTATAACCTCAAGGAATTTTACATACAATTTTTTTAGTCCAAGAAATGATATTAAATAATCAAAGTTAGAGTTTGCGCCACGACACGAAAGTAGTTCCGCCCCGCTTCAATTTATCGGCCACGTTGTTGTTAGCGATTGTATTGCCAGAACTTAGAAACTTACGTAAGCGTAATATAAGTTTGTAAGTAATTATTTATGTGTTTATAATTTATCTATCCACCCGTATCAGTACTGGGTCTGACGCAAAATAAGCACTTGATGCAGAATGAGCACTTCGCAAAATGTTCACTTTACAAAAAATTGAATTTGTTTTATGTACCAGAAATATGTTTTGTTTGCATTTTGCAAAATGTGCTTTTGTGAAATGCACATTTTGCTACAGACTCAGCACTAATATGGGACTATATAAAAATTTTTAGGTTACTGTATAATTAATGTAAGTTACTGTATAATTTTGTTTTTAAACAAACAGAAAAAATGTTTAGTTTTAAAAAAAAACATATTTTTTACTTCTGGATAATTTATGAGGAAACCTGCACATTGCTGGACTAGTGTGTATCCGACTACCTACCTACCTAGATGGCGGGGCAGGTAGTCATAAAAGTCATGTCAGATGCCTTTAGGCGACTTGAATAAAATCTCATACCAGTGTTTGCAATAAAACACTCGATATGATAGCTTTTGAATAATATGAAATTCGTAAAGGGTAGATAATTTAATCCATATTCTCGTTATGTACGTGGTAACATTCAACTTGGGGCAAAAATACATTTTTTGTATGTATGTTTAACGCGATAACTTTCGAACCGTTGGTTCGATTTTAATGAAACTTAAAAGGTATCATAGCTTAAAAAGCAAGGCTTAAAAGGTTCATTGGTAGGATCTGCCAATGGAATTTTTGTTCTTGGGGCATCAAAATTGGTTAAGTGGTTTTTGAAATATTCACAATTTTGTAAGAAAAAATGTATTCGCGAGGTCTACGTTCGCGACGAACAACTAGTATATATATATATAGTTCAGCAATCATAGGTAGCACTAGGCTTATATTTTCTGGTTTAAATTATTTATGTTTTTAATAATAACACACCTCTGAAAGAAAATCTAGTGCGTGTTATAAAAGTCTGTCAAGATATGGGGGCGTTATCTCCTGTCGGCGGCAACACTGGGTAAAAGTTTTCACTTTCTTGACAGACTGTAACATTGCGCGCTTGTTTTTTTCTAGAGGAAGGGAGGTATCTCACTTACACTTGTTTTGCTATCGATAGTCGATATCGATTGAGAAAAATCTAGAAAACAAAAATAAGTGAGATACCTCCCGTACATTGATGATAAGATATCGACTGTTTTTGTTTAAATAAAATTTCGTAATTTCAAAAAGAATTTTCTTTACAATTTATTTTTATTACTTCCTAGTTCTACAGGGTTATGACAGGGTATGACTCTTTTCCATTGTGACAGTACCCAGTTGGCAAGGCTAGGCGTGTGTCCAGGGGCCCCAAGCTCAGGGGGAGTCGCGGACTGAATAGGTAGTGAACATTTCTCCCAATTTTTCAATATAACTACATTTTTATATATATTTTTAATTATAACCTGGATTACGACGAATAAAGAACGAACGATTTAAGTGTAGATAGGGCCGTAATTGTTATTTTGGCCTTTGCATACCTACTACCTAGCTACGCTACTGGACTTAAAAACTAGTTCGGACCCGTGCTTCACCTTTGTACGGTTTTAAAAAACAGTTTCGATTCTTGAGGAAGCATTAGACGTATAATTTATTATGGTTTTACCCGAGCGAACCGGGATGGGCCGCTAGTAAATTGTTACTATGAAATTACTACCAATTGTTAAAAAAAAATTACTTAACGAATGATGGAGGTGACAAAACATGATGTATGACATTCTGCGAATGAAGGGTATTTTGAGAATGAGCCGCATCGCTGTCGTCGTAGGAAGATGTCGACTGCCTTGGCTCACCACGAGTTAGCTGCACATCACCCATGTCACCCATGCTGCTCTGAAGGACGTCATCCGTCCTAACATTCCGTGGGAGATGGACCGTAGCTTTTGTGGGATGTCACTTGCGTGGTAGCGCAGCTTCATACCACGTAGGAGCGACTGCAGTGACGGCAGAGTCCGGCAAAACACGTAAATATGGGTCTTTAAGAACGCCATTTACATATATATTGCGCTTTTTGCTGTGGAGACTCAAGAACCTTGGGGTGCGGATGCAAAAAATCTCTAAACTGTACTGTTTTGGCCAACGTTTAAGTTTGCGCATCTAAAAAGAGAATGTCGCCATCTTTTTGGGCACTCCGCGTGACGATAACGATTTTATTTATATATTATCAAGTAGCTTAATTAGTATCGCTTAATTGATTAATTTATATGTGAAATAAATGTTTGTTCGATAAGGCTGTTTGAACACGTTGTCATAGTTTTCTACCATAAAATTAAAAAGTGAAGTGACAAGTCACGGAACGACTGACTGACAGTGACATTACAGACAGAACGGTAGATAGATCTACCTACCAGCGTTGCCAGAAGGTTACTTTGGTAACCTTTTAGGTGATTTTTAACTTCTTAAGGTTACCTCCAGATTACACGACATAAAAATGCTTTTAGGTGATTTTTAAGAATTTGAAAAAAAAAATGCGTTCGGAATCCTTTTTTCAATTCTCTTCAGTGGCTAATAAGCCACACACGCATTCTTCTTCTTCATAGTCGTATTCCTCATGGCTGAGGGTCGTGGTCATTACGTGGAATTAAACACATGTAACAACTTTCTTGGCATTAGTAATGGAGTGGTTTGCCATTGCCTTCTCCATTTCACACACAAGTTAATAATCAACCAGTGTGTAGGTTTCCTCACGATGTTTTCCTTCACCGGAAGAAAGTGGTGGCCGATGAAAACTACTATACATGAGTCAGATTGATATACAAACTCATGTGGCATGAGTAGGATTCGAACTTGGGACCTTTTGACCGCACACACGCATTACAACAACGTCATTATCATTAATGTCAAAGTATCATTACATCAAGTTTAGTGGTTCATAGCAAATAGTAGTAATTCTTCGCTATATCATCAGGACTTGATCACAATCATAATATGTTTAAGTATACCTTTTGACCATGTACTTTATTATGTACTTACATTACTATAGCTATATATATATATATATATATATATATATATATATATATATATATATATATATATATATATATATACATTATAGCTTGTAGCTTTGGTAAATATCATTTAATTTAGAATATGTCGTGAAAAAGTGTCTGTGAAGGCCTTTCTTTTCCATTTCTGAATAAATTATTTTATTTTGATTTTATCTGTAAGAAAGGGGCCTTAAGTTGAATACGTAGAGAAAAACACGCGATGAAGACCCGGCTTTATAATTGTTATTTAAAAAAATATCTAATTTGTTTTGTCTTTTATTACAAGTGTTCACAAGAAGTAGATTTTGTAAATCCATATCAAATAAAATACATTGGATATAAGTAAAAAACATAAATCAAATAAAAAAACTTATAGTTTTTTTATTTTTGTGCATTTGGCCATCTAAAATGTAAATGGTTACTTTTCCTTCAAAAAGGTTACATGTCAGGTAACTTTTGACCAGACCTCGCTGGCAACACTGCTACCTACCTACATCATTTACTCTTCGGAAGAGAGAGAACAACATAGCAAAAAAGTGCTAGAATAGAATAAAAATATTCAACTACATCTTGTTATCAGTTTTGGTGCCAGTATTTATTAACAAATCGGGTGTTCGATGATTCATTGTTCGTGAACTTCGTGAAGCTCAGACTGTGTAATGTTGCAAGCTATCGGTAAGCAATACTTCATTAGTTTCCCGTGGTATGAGCAACAATATGACTCATAAAGTTTTTACTTACGTTTTCTTAGACTTAGAAACTACCGGTTTACCATCCGAAGAGTGCAATAAAACTAAAATTACCGAGTTAAGTATGGTTGCT
This sequence comes from Plodia interpunctella, assembly GCF_027563975.2. Lineage (NCBI taxonomy): Eukaryota > Metazoa > Arthropoda > Insecta > Lepidoptera > Pyralidae > Plodia > Plodia interpunctella. Next base: position 6,573,020 of record NC_071315.1, read on the forward strand.
GTGTGTAGAGACCATTTATTGGAAACGCGCCCGGGTTGGGCTCCTAGAGTGCAAGACAAACTGACACTCTGCTTCAATCCTCAAAAAATGGTGAATCCGGAGTCTTCGGGCGCCACAGGACTGGATAATGATCTTCTTGAGCAGAAATCTTCATTTAATAAAGACATTTGCTATATTATAAGGACATTTCTTAATGTCCAGCAAAAACCGGTGTGTTTGATAGCTCAAAACGGAATGGGATTTGACTTTCCAATATTGAAGCATCATTTTGAAAGAAATGAGGAAAGTTTGCCCGCCGACATCATGTGCGCGGATTGCTATCACGGATTTTATGATATACTTGAGAAAAAGGAAGAAGAATACAACATATTTTTCAGTCAGCAAGCAGGTGATGTTACTCCTGACAATACTTCAAAAACTCCTCCAAGAGGTGAAAAATCGAGAAAGGATTTAATGAAAGTGTTTTGTGATTTACCATCTGGAAATGCAGGAGAAACATGTAATGAAAAAAAAGATATCAAATATGTAAATGAATTTATCCAAATAGAACGAAATGTAGCAGTTCCGGCTAACACATCTACACCAAAAATATCTTCACAAAACAATCTTAACACTTCTGCCGATAATCCTGATAGAATTGAAGCTTCATCGGTGACTGCATCAACAGAAGTAGGTAGTGATAGTCTCAATGAATTAGATCTACAAGTCAGCATGAACATGAAATCGTTAAATGAGACTACACCGAAAAGAAGAACAAAATATTTGCCTCAAAAAAGGTCTATTGGAGAGATCAGAAACCGGAGATATCCTTGGTCAAATAATACCAGACCAAAGAAATCCTATAAACTTGGCCATATTTATGAAAGAGTCTTGAATCGCCCAGCTGTGGAGGCCCATCGTGCTGAAAATGATTGTATATATGCTCTGGAAATTTCTGCAGCCCTTGCTGAAGAATTTGTCACATGGGTTGATGTAAATTGCTGCCCTTTTACAGAGATTAAGCCGATGACAATTGGTGTCAAGATTGGTTTTTGATAATTAACAACCCTATGATAATTAATATCATTAAGCAGGTTATTCATAATTGTCGAAAGGTAATTAAAATTTTTGGAGACATAGTCTAACAAAATTATTGTGATAATTAAGAATATTTGTAATAAAGATGAATTCACATATTTGGCATAATATTATGTGAATGTGTACAATTTTTACAATTGTAATGTGTGTGATAAATAATAGCTCAAAATTTATTATGGACTGTGTCTAGGCAGAAATTCCGACTTTTTAGGAATAATTTATGGTTGGTATATGTTTTTCTTATAATTTATTTGTATTAATTTTATTATTAGATTACTAGAAATGTCCAATTATTAATATTTTTTAATGCATTTATTTTGGATACAACATTTTATAGAAAAGATTATATTATGATCAATGTGACTGATTAAAATTATAATTTAACCAAAGATGTTTTAAAGTTTTAGGATTTTCTCTTCATCTATAAACAATATTGGTTTGATGGTTCCTTTAAATAATACGTGTTAGAATGATTAAAAAATATACCAACTCAAATACAATATTTTTATATCAGTTTTTATTGTTATTTTAGAAAGTCATTGTTAAATAATTTGGGTTTGTTTTAGTAAATAACATATTATATACCATTTTTTTAAAAGTGGAGTATTATGTATTCATCATACATTTACGTAACAATATAGTACAATGAAGTACATTAAATGTAAGCACATTTTATAAAGAATAAACAAATTCATATAATTTTACATTTTATTTTATGCCTACTTAGATTGTAAGTTTTAAAAAGACAACAAAATATATAAGAACATTCAATAATCAAATCAAATAATTATTTCATTATTAAATTTCAATGACAAATTAACTGGGATAAAACGGAAGATTTTTAATGGCATCTTAAAAAAAAATATAGGTAAGTAGTTTTGTTTTTGTTGAGGCTCTAGTTACATGATGCGACTGTGCCAGCGTCATAGGGAAATTCCATTGGTATTGTTATTATTTAACAGTCTGCAAATATGCAGCAAATTTATTTATTTATGAAAGTTTATTGTTCCAAGTAAAAACATACTTATAAACAAATGGCGAACTTAATGCTATAAGCATTCTCTCCCAGCTAACCATTCGGAGAAACAGAGAAAAGTTGTGAAAGCGATGCAAAAATATCTTAAACACAAATAAGTACTACCACATACTAAAATACAATAATAACTACATATATAAAATATAAATAGCAAAGCATATATACATAAGACTACATATATATCAATATATGAATTCATACAAACCAAAATAATTAAAATTATGTCCAAGAAATACAGATAAAAGCTAAACAGAAAAGAGAACATTAGGAGTGCAAATCTTCATGCCGGCTACACACTGTCACCGAACTCAGACACCGACGCGAATGAACGTACGTTGCGTATTTGCATGAAAGATTTTATTTACCGCAAGGAAAAATTCAAAAGAAATTTCTTTCACTATGACGGTACACCTACATGTGATGTATTTTGATTTTCAGAATTATTGGCGTCCGAACTTCACTACCAAAGTCGCTTCCCTCTGTCTATCCCTTTGTATGCATAGATCTTTTAAACTATTTTGAACGGATTCGTCCTCGCAGGGTTGCTGGTGCTGACCGGGGCGCTGTGGGGCTGCACCAACCCCTTCATCAGGCGAGGCACCAAGGGACTGCGCGGCGTTCACTCCAAAACTAGATTGGGTCAGGTGTACGCTGAGATCGTCTTCCTCCTGGGGAATTGGCGCGTAAGTTATCAATAAAAAAAATGGTTGTAGAAAATATCTTTATTTTTTATTAAGTGTGCTATTGCTTACACTGTGGCGATATCACACCACGTGCTAAAAAATTGGCCCAGTCGTTTCAACGTGAAAAAGTAATAAACATCTCGCAAACTCTTGCCTTGATAATATTAGTGGGGTGGACAGTGTGGACATAGGTGCCTAACACGTGCAAACAAATGATATGCTACACCGTACGTGGTGCACTGGCTGGCGGTGCTAATATATCGGAGATTGGAACAGTAACAACTCTGGATGAAACTATGCTGGCTGGCTGGATGAATTAACAAAAAAAAAAGATATTATGATCGGCTGTCACTGTCAATGTCAAACTGTGTCAATGTCAAACTGTCATATCATGGCGCGCTTTTAAAGTTGATCGTCGTGTTGATTTATCGCTTCCGTAGTTGTATTGTAGTTCAATCGCGATTTAGGAGCTTTTAACCCATATTTAGCTTAATGATGTTAATCCAGTACGTGGTGCCCTGGCTGGTGAACCAGCTGGGCGGGCTGGCGTACCTCGCGGCCGTGCAGCGCGCGCCGCTATCGCTGGCGGTGCCGACGGCCAATGGCCTCGCGTTCGCGTTCACCGCCGTCGTCGGCGCGGCCGTCGGCGCTGAGGAGCCTTTGGACAAGTGTGAGTCGTGCGATTACTCGAATTATTTTTACATGTTTTTTTTTTATCTTGCAATAATATAAAAATATTTAAATAAGCATAAGGAGATGAGAGAGAGAGATAAATAGTTTGTTGCATTTCAGGGTCAGTAGCGGGTGTGGCGTTGATCGTGGCCGGCACTGCGCTGTGTTGTCTGGACAAAGCCAGCTGATAAAGCCTAGTGTAAGATATTTATTTAATTATATTTTTGATTTAACGGCACAATTAAAATATAAATTTATAATGCCCACTCACACTATCGCGAACCAGTTTGCCGAATTTGGCGGATTCGCCACAGATTGCTGGTGTTTCATTGTGGTAAATAAAAGCAGTCACACAAAGAACGCAATGTTTATGAATTTGCGACTCGGATGCCGAGAGTTCGGCGATATTTTGTAGCCGGCCTAATGTAATGACTTATTGTGAGAAAATTAAAGTACTTAGTACAGCTATTTTAAATGTGCTTACGTGATTTTGCTTAATGCCATCTACATCAAATGCAGCTTCATGACAGCTGAAAACCTTTTTGGTCGTATACAATTTTTGTGAAATGTGTTTTATGTATATTGCATATTTTATGCACCAAATAAATTATGTACCTATATTTAAATAATTACTGTTATTTAAATGGCTAACTCGATCTATGTGATTATATATTTAACTATCTTTTGCTCGTGGCTTCGGCCGCGGCTCCGCCCTCTTTTATTTCGTGTCCGCCCTCTTTTATAAGCAACGTATCAAAATCCGTACAACTGTTAAAATCGCATCAAATTCCATCCGTTAGTTGTTACGTTATGCGCGAACAAACATAGCACTTACAGTTTTATTATATGTATAGATATATCCTTATGTATTTGGTTATTTATTTCTACATATAATTTCGAAAATCTAAGCGCGCGGCTGTTTTGTGTGCCATGAACGCCGCGAACATCGCATGCGCATTGCGAACACCATTTCAAAAGGAAAGCAAGGAAAGACATTTGTGATTCCGGAAATTTACAAAATTTTTGATGTCGTTGTTTGTTTGTTTAATACTAAATATCTATAGAAATAAAACGAACAAAGTCGAATGTGATTACTTTATGTCCTCTAATACATTCCACATGGTGTTATACAATGCCACACTTGCATCCACCTCGTTGTTTCGACTTATCATAAATAATGTTTAAATTAATAGAAATTGAATCACACAAAGAAATTGAACAAAATTCATCTAAATTAAAAAAATCATCGAAACTATTTTTAAAGCATAATTTGATAATAATTAATTTTTTTTTTTTCATTAATCAATAGTATTCTATTTTTTTGTTAAATCTTATGTTTTGAAGACCAACGTAAATGTAGTTATGTAAGTAACTCTGTCATCTCTCTCTCCCAGCTATTTCTGGACTCAAGAAACAAGCGAAGACGAAAGAGAGAGTTTGGAAAATAAATAAACTGAAGTTAAAGTTATTCAGGTGTATCATTAACATACAAACTAAACAGTATTGCACTGTAACCCCTATATTACATACAAAATTAGGCACTGAAGTAGTGTTGTTAACGATAGTTTCGCAATAGTGGAACTATCGATGGTTTTTATACTATTAGTCCTCAAACAATCGATAATATTTATACTATCGAAAGTATCGAAAATTCGAAACAATTCAGTTTAGATGATTTTTTTAGGTCAACTATCGATAATAAATCTATCGAATACGGCAACACTTCACTGAAGAACTTACAATCACCGGGCAAGCAAGCAAAATATTTTAGGGACACTTTATTTCACTGAGTAACCTATTTATTTAAAAAATGTAGCCAGCAATAAAAATTAAAACATTGGTGTTACAGGCGTCTATAGGCTTCGGTGGCCACACACCATCAGTTGGCTCGATAGACAACTATCGATAGCGTTTCGATAGTTTGAGAAAAATCAGTAGTATCGATAGTTTTCCGTACTATCGATAGTATGGTCTTCGATTGTAAGTATCGATAATTCGATGACGCTAGTGGGTATCATGCCTGTTTAACTCTTGGTAGTACGAAATAAATTGGTTATGTGTCCATCCATGATTTTTTATATATGTATATATGTGCAACAAAATATTTCAATCGATGCAAGTTCAATTTACTTGAGTAAATCTATCTCCCCAAGTTAAAACTAATGAATTAATTACATATTATGTTACTTGCTTCTTTGAAGCTATTTTTGACCAATTTATATACATTTCTTATATCCTAGTACATAAATAGAAAGTACAATACTATTTTACACACAGTATTACTAATATGAATATATTGCATTTAAATGGTTACATATGACTAGGAGAGTAAGATGTTAGAGGGATCCCTTTTTTTCGCATAAATTTTTTATCCTAATTTAATTTAGCATAATTATAGTTTAGGCTAATGTATTTTACCATAATTTTGATTTGTATAAAGCTATAGTGTAGCAGTAGGTTAGGGTGCGGCGGCATAAGACGCCAATATGCTTTAAAAATTGTTATGTTTATGGTAGGTATGCGTAAAAAAATTGTGCCTAAAACATTAAGCCAAATTAATATTGTGCGTAACTATATTAAATGTGCCATGTTAAATTATGACATAAAATTGTATGCATAAAAATAGGGAATCGATGTTAGATATATATTTAAAGAAATGTTTCGATGTTGTTATGTTTATGAATAAAAATATGACATTACAATTTGCAAGTTTCTTTCGTAACATGCAATAAACTGGTAGGAGTATAGTATTAATGAAAAGTCTGTAGTTTTATGGCAACGGAATTTATTAGGGCAAGAGCTCGTGACGGCCAGACCTTGCTTGTTTCATCCAAGCTGAGAGATTATACTTTGATGAGAACTAAGATATTCTAAATAATTCAAATGTCTCCAATACCAGGCGAATACGAAAAATAGATTATCGACATTAAGGCAAACAGCAAGGGTAGATGGAATTGAAACTTATTATTTTTGTTAAAATGTACATCACAATTTTTTTTCTCTTTTAAACAATAGTTTACTCAAATGATGAGACCCCTGCTGGATGGATAAGCTCTGTCTGTCCATCCATAAACAAAAAAAATGTTCATTGTAGTCCAGATCTTGAATCCAAATTTTAAAATAAATATGTATAGACTATCAGTGACTATCTTTGGAGATCAAATTGGTATTATTTACTAAAAACGCAACCAGGACCACAAAACCTCTATCTGGTAAGCCCTTACAGCATAAGAAAAATGAAATTATTTTCTTTGATCGCGCATTCCTCACGGTTTGACTATTGCAAACGCACGCTTCTTAGGAAAATGTATGCGTCGCAAATAGCAGCAGTCTAAATAAAATTAACTTAAACTATTTATATGTACCTACAACCCGAATTAAAAGTTTTTAACGGCAGTAATCCTCTGTACGGAGAGCCTCAAGCTATTGTCCAGGTTCTATTGCTGCGAGCGAGTTGGACTCGCACACTGAGGGTTTCGTTAAAGCTTGGGTCTTCGCCTGCGCATAGAACACGATGGGCAATCATATCGCGAGCTCGCTCATCTTCTTTATATATAATACATACAGGGTCTTCGCGTAAATCAACAGTTCTTAACAGCCTCGATAGCAGCAGTAATCCTCTGTATGGAGAGCCTCAAGTTGTTCTCCTCCAGGGCGAGGTTCTGTCGCTCGGCGAGCAGCGCGCGCGCGCGCTCGGAGTCGCGCGCGGCCGAGCGCGTCACGTGCGCGCTGTCCACGCGCAGCGCCGTATTGCGTCGGTGCAGCTCCGCTATCTCCTTCTTACGCGCTGGAAATTATAAAAAACCTCATTCTATTTTTTGAAATCTTTTAAAAATAGACTTAAATTTGATCATTGACACTTCGCCTACTGACCGGTAGCCGGCTGCAATATAACAATCGTCATTGTTCCTGAATATTGTCTTGATTTTTCATGCTTGAGGGAAATAAATACTAAAGAGGCGCTCCCTGCTCATTAGCGAGAACTGTTCACTACTATTTTCACTTTTATGTCATCAACTTTTCTACGCTTACCTTCACTTCTGCTGCTTCACACCGCTGCTGTCCAGACCTTGCTGCCCTTCATGCATTGTTGTTAGGAAGTATCGTACCTACCGGTAACGCACCATCTTATGTTTAATTTTCCCCAATAAGTTTATAGGTAAAGCTGACAAAAATTACCTGCTTCTAACGCCCTAAAACTCTTCGCAACAGCTTCTATTCCAGGCCACATCATATCTTCAAACTGACAGCAGAAATCTCTCTTATTACCGTCGAAGATGTCAGTACCAGCAGCGCTGTTCTTAGGCTCGTCCATTGACGTGGCCGGAGCCGTCGACAATGCGCTGTCCTCTTCCCTCGACTTCAATGAAATGATCTTAGAAATATTCGGTATCTTTAAATTAGCGTAGCCCGGGTTAGGATTCAATTTCGAAATAGCCTTTTGAATGTTCTCGCTGTCGAAACCTGGTGTTAAATCCCGTTTTTTGGCGTCTTGACCGCTCAAAATTTTTACACTTTGATCGGCCATTTTGGACAGGCGATTCAACTCTGAGAAATTTTTCTCAGCTAAAACTTTTATGCTTTCCCCATCGTCATTGTTTGATGCGGAATCTAATCTCATTTTTATTAGATTATTGTTTTCATTTACGCTTTTATTTATTTCTGTCAATAACTGTAGTTGTCCATTTGGGTCTAATTCCATGTTTTCTGCTGTGGGTTGCGGCGGGACCTCTGACTGTGTTACTCCGTTTCGTCGGTTTCTCTCCTTCATTATTTCTTGCCATGTCTTCTCGTAACCTGCAATTGTGAACAATAGCACTTTATTGCTCGATGTAGATATTTTTATTGTCTAATTGTTCGTTTGAAGATGTGTCAAAAGTCTTATACACTATGTATTTTATTTTCTTCTTAAAATACTAGCTATATTCTGAGTTTCAGTCCTCAAAGTAATTAGGATAAAATCTACACTGCTTATGTACCGAAACCGAATTAAATCGTTCCATCAAAATAACAAGTATTCATCGAAGCATTCTCATAGTTTTTCACGTTGTATTAGTATATATTCATACAAGCATTTTCAAAAACTTTCACGTTAATATAATAATGTAACTCACCATCTCTGCACTGCGGCGACACCTGCGTCAGCTGCAATTCCTTTAAAAACATTTGCTTCTTGTGTATAGTTGCCGCGCTTTCTTTCTCCACACTATCGACCTTCGTTGGAGCTAGTCTATCAACCTTCGGTGTCTCAGGATTGTCTTCATTGTACAGACGATCAAGGCGACCCACGGTGATGTATGCTGCAGCGACGGAATCTCTTTGAAGCATTCTTTCTTGTTTGTCCATTTCCTTATCTGTAATTACAATTTGAACATTATACATTTTATGGTTGCATATTTAATAAATCTTACTATTTGTTATTTCTACGTCGTTTATAATAGACTTAGACGATACAACGGTATAGTCCTCCTACTGCTGACAATATATCCTACTGCTGGGCAAAAGCCTGCCTCTCCTTTTCCTACAATCTGTTCATTAATAATTAAATAAAAAATTACCTTTATGCATTTCGTGTGTAGCTAACATGAAATTGGATAGAAATTCAGCTTTCGCTGATTGATCATCTTTTTGGTCACTGTATTCGTTTATTATACTTTCGTATTCACCAATTTCTTCTTCCCCGTAATCACTTTCACTCTCACTACTATCTTCTTCTATTGTTTCTCTAGTTCTTGTAAATTCTTTATAAATCTCTGCCTTCATTTTGGCAGGAGTTATGACATTTCTAAGACCAACCTTTTCTGTTAATTTCTTTGTATCTCTTTCTGTTGTTTCTTTGACTTTTTGATCTTTATCTATTTTCTGATCTTTGGTTTCTCTGTTAGTCAAATGTTTTAAACGTCTTATCCTTCTTCTTTTTTCGTAAAGATCTATAGTACTAACCTCTTCAACCTTTGTAACTTTAGGTCTTAAATTTGTGATAACAATTTTAGGTTGTAGTTTTGAGTCCATTTGATATGGACAAGCAATGAAAAGTTTGTCATTTTGTTTTCCTTGATCTGTTTGTTTTTGAAATTCTTTCTGTTTACTTACAAATTTTGGGTATTCGCGATTTATGGATTGTTGAATTAATTTATTGTCCGTTTCAACTATCATTGGTACCTGATACACTATCTGAGGACTCATAATAACCTTTGGTGTAGCTGGAGTTTGGAAAACCAAGTCCGTTTTATTGTTTTTGTTCGATAGAGTTTGTAAAACATTATTACTCGATTTTAATACATGAATTTCTTTACTGACTGCTGGCGTTTGCGTTTTTTGAGTTGGCATTATGAGATTTTGGTCAGGGTTAATTTTATTATTTACTTCGTTAGCCTTATTTTCATTTGGAGATTGTTTAATTATTTTTGTATCAATGTTCTGAGCAACTTTGGGATTATTTTTTATCATCATTAGATTAGGAAATTGTACATTACTCAAATACAAGAAGTTTGGTTGTAAAACAACATTTTTAGTTTCTGTCTGCATAGGCTTATCCATCTTAATCTTATTCTTTAAGTCCTGCTCTTGCAGGGTTCCTTGCGACTTCTCCTTCACGACTATCTTATTGCCATAAATTTGATTTTCCGTAATTAAATTCTCAAAGTCATTTTCGTCACAATTTTCTTGATGTAACCGTTTCAATGCGACTACTTTAGAAGACGATCCGTCGTTGATCTCGTCTTTACTTTTTTTGGTTTGGCTTGACAATCGTGAAGGAGCTTGCAGGTTTTTTGAATCGAAATTAGTTCTTTGCAATAGCACCTGCGGATTTTGTTGCTGGATGGTCAGCAACATTTTAGGATTTGAAGGATTCTTGTTTTGTATGAACAGTATTTGATTTTTCTGTTCATTGTATCCTTCTGTCGGTTTGTTTGTAAAGTTAACTTTGTTTGATTCTATATTTATTGGATTAAATATAGATCTAGTTATAGCTGTAGATGTCTGAGGCATTAATGTAGGTGATGACTCTTTGATTTCAGTTAGTTCTTCTGGTATGGGATCTGATTTTCGAAATTGACTTTCATTCTTATTTATGACTTCCGCAGCGTTTAACAAGGCATTTATGCTATTATTTGGCATCGATGACACAACTTTACTTTCTGACACAGACACAGACACAGGCGCAGGTACGGGATTAGGAGACACAGGTTTCATTTCTGCCTCTTTAACGACTGGTATATCTGGTTTTTTAATAACTATATTACTTTGAATTTCAACTCGTGGACCATTTTCCACTTTATGATTTAGAAATGGCTGACTTTGCATTGGTTTCTTAATGAGAGGATTCTGTAGGATGTTTTCTGGTTGGTTATTTACGCATTTCATATCAATTTTACTAATCGGGATGCTTGTTTTCAAACTGAATCGTTCATTTGGTTTCTTTTTGATATCACTTGCTTGACTAATTTGAGAAACTTGCGTCACTTGTGCTGGTATAGTGATAGTGCCACCAGAACCTTGAGCTAGAGATGTTATACTCATTTTGCATTCCGTTAGCTTATTCTTTTCAGAAGTAGGAATAACAGGGACTATTTCTGGTGCAAAGTGGTCTTCGAAGTCTGTCTGAGGTTTAGGAGCCTCTATTTTCGGTGATATTTGATCTGTAGGTTGTACTTCTTCAAAAGTTGCATTACTTTTTTCTTCATTGCCATTGTCTTTCGAAGGTTTTGGTGGAAATGGTACAAATTCTGCGACACTTTCATTTTGTGGCAAAGGAGCTTGGTTCGGTTGGATTATTCCAGGGAAGGCGACAGGTTGAAAAGCGGAATAACCCGGGATGTTATACAAAAAATTGCTATAGTTAGGATACCCTGGCTCCACATTCTTGTTAGTCGTTACACTCGGACTCGGATTAGGGATAGATGATGGCGATATTTTTGGCGAATGTGAAATAGGTTTTGGTGGTATGAAAGCTGGCTTTTCTAGGAATATGTTTGGTTCCTCATTAGGTTTGAATGGTTCTGCGGGTGGTTTCGGCGGAGGCGGGGGGTCGGGCGGTGGCAGTGGGGGGCGCTCTGAAGGGTCGGTGGTGGGAGAAGTCACTGTTGTTGGTGGTATGGCCGGCTTCGCTGTGGAAATAAAAATATAAGCGTTAATTTCAACGTATTTTAAGGCGACAGAAAATAGTAATAGCGATGCTCAAAATTGAACGTAATGTTACACACTTTTAGATATTTTGAAGAGAAAAGAAAATTTAAAAGACCCGTAATTAAGTAGAACTATATTTTCAGTTTTCCTTTATTCATATCTATGGAAAGCGATGGACTGTATGGTTTATGAACAGGAGTGAAGCATGACATACAATTAATATGTAATTAGCAAGCACTAGAAGATTAGTGCTTAAATACCATGCAACAACCATTGTAGCAAAAAAAATAATAAATGCAGCCATACCTTGACCCTTCTCTTTTTTTAGTAGCTTAAATGTACTTTCTACTCATGCGATATAGATATTTATAACCCTACTACAAGAAAACAGTTATTTAATTTAGTATTTTATTCTTCATTGAATAGGGACTTGCATATTTACTTGTTTTATTTGCAGAGAGACTACATTGCAAGTCTACATTTTTTACCTTACGTTTCCTTTTAGATTCAAGCATATAAGTGAGTCTAGGTTAGGTTTTGGAATGCTTTAGGTAGGTAGTGGTTTCGAATCCCGTGAGAAGCATACCGTAGGTTCTGGCATTGCTCCGTCGTTCTTCGTTGCATTGACATCCGTCGACGGATCAACGCAGAATTTGTATGGAGTTTCGGCGTACATTTATTCATATCAGTGTCAAAATCTATTGAAAATAACGCGCCACGTTGACGCAACGGGGCAATGGGGCCTGGCTCTAAATACATACATATAAAGTTCATTCTCCGAAAGGCCTGCAGGAGCGGCGCTACAGTTGCTGTCAACAACTAATTGTAAAATTTCAGAGTGATGTTCAATCGAATATGTATCCTCTTGGGACGCTCTCGGCCTACCATAGCTAGTCTGTTGTTGACAGTTCTACATATTGCCGCAAATCTTTCGTGGTGCGGACTCTAATTTCAGGATAAGAACATTACAATGTTCTTATGTCTATGCATTAATATCACGTCAGATGCTTTGAGGCGGATTAGAATTTCTGACGTACCGGGTAACAATATAACAGAAGTAGTAAAATAATAGGAACATAATAATAAAATAAATATAGAATGCGAGCCAAAGCTTTGGTCTAGCCAATCCTTCGATCATAAAGTACCGCTGTATTTTTTATCTGCTATGATAAGGTCTGATAAAAATAGATAGATTGCTGTATGTATGGAGAAACCATCTATTATTATAAAGAGGTAAGCGTTTGTGGGTGTGGCGACATCTACCACGCCACATGCACAACGGCGCAGATGTAAAAAGCCGACCAAACGCAACTAATAACAAGCCACACAAGTGATCCAGGACACTACGGACAGATGGCACAACGGTCGACTCACTATGGACAGCTAACAAGCCTAGACCGCGCAGACAGTGCGTTTTCGATTGGAAGCATAAATACAACCTCCGACATGACACCGTCGGAGCCGTGCGGTTCCCCAGGCGCAACACCTAGCCTGGCGGGAAGATCTTCCCTTTGTGGCGGTCGAGCATAATCACCTAGCTCCCGCTACAGTGGTGACCCCGACGTGATTGAAAGCAGCCTTCGTCATCATCACACCCGACGTGATTGAAGCAGCCATCGCCAACGTCGCACTCTCCAATCTTCACCATCACTCCTCGCACCCTCATTGGTCTCAAGTCAGCAGCAAACAGTCACTCGCAGCAGCAAGCCATCACTCATCTTCAAGGGCATCTACAGGACCATCGCAGCCGACGCAACGCGCTTCCTGGTTCTGGCACCCGCAACTCTCTTCGACTTCATCGACGCCGACGCACCCTGCAGCCCACGTCTGGACGCGCGCACTCACCGGCGTGGCAGCCATGTAGGGACCGGTGCCAACAAGTCATATTCCGCTCACGACAGTCTCGACTCACCGCAGACTACGAGCTCAACCTACGCATCCCGACTCACTGGGACATCGAGTAACATGGCACACACGAGAAGCACAGACTGCACATCAAGACTTCATCAGACCTTCGGTCTTGGGGAGGAGTAATGTGGCGACATCTACCACGCCACATGCACAACGGCGCAGATGTAAAAAGCCGACCAAACGCAACTAATAACAAGCCACACAAGTGATCCAGGACACTACGGACAGATGGCACAACGGTCGACTCACTATGGACAGCTAACAAGCCTAGACCGCGCAGACAGTGCGTTTTCGATTGGAAGCATAAATACAACCTCCGACATGACACCGTCGGAGCCGTGCGGTTCCCCAGGCGCAACACCTAGCCTGGCGGGAAGATCTTCCCTTTGTGGCGGTCGAGCATAATCACCTAGCTCCCGCTACATGGGTTTGTATGTTTGAGGCGGGTAATCTCCGAAACTACTGAACCGATTTCAAAAATTATTTCACCATTAGAAAGGTACATTATCCGAGACTGCTATAGACTATATTTTATCTCAAAATTCCCACGGGAGCGAAGCCGCAGGCAACATCTAGTGTTACATATTTTTTAAATTTTCTATTTGCCTAAAATAGCGTAATCCTATAGGCATACTATACAAGGACTGTCTGTCTGTACGTACATTTGATTTGTTTGAACTGAAATAACTTCACTCTTAATAGTACCTAAATGATTCTCGGTTCTGTCTAACTCCTAGGCCTTAATAACGCAGCACGATTGTATTTTGCTATGCAATGTCCGCACAGACCTTAAAAGTATTACAGCGTCATACTGTTATACCATAGAAAATAAAGCACGTAGCACGTTATTGGGTCCACACTCTTTTTCACACGATGCATACTCGATGTGGGAAAAGGTGACAGTATGTGGACGTTAGTGTTACGTTTTTGTATGTTTCGTGGTAGGCCATCAGTTTTCTGTCCTATGCAGAATTCGTGGCATAGTTCTAACAGAAAACTTTTATTAGGCCGTATCTTGTTTTGGTTATTTTGTTCTACTTATCTCATTGACTGTAAATGAAAAGAAAAAATCTTGAAAATAATTTGTACGGATAGTCCGCAGATTGGACACCTCATAACAATGACATTATCTTGACAATACACTAACATAGAATAGTTCGCTATCTCTCATCTGATATACATATATATATATATATATATATATATATATATATATATATGTAATGTGCTAGATCCAATAGTTCTCTGGATTAATGGAGCGCAACAACTTTTAGTTCATGTCTTATTTTTTAAATTTTTTATAGTTTTTTATAGTAATTTATTTATATACTAAAACAGATCAAGATAGTTCTATTTAAAAATGATTTTAATCATACTCGTAACAATAATAGTTCTATTTAAAAACGATTTTAATCATACTCGTAACAATAAGTTAGAGACGTAACTTTGATAAGACGATAATACCTAATTTAAAAATAATATTTCAAATTTGCGCAACAGGCTCTCACTTTTGACTTCAAATATTGCAACCCCTTCACAATGTTTATCTAAGAACCAGCTTTTTTGATTTAAGGGATGTCTCTTCTTGTCCCTTCGACTTTTACAAACAACCTAAGAGCTTTTCACATCAATGTCATCAATGGGACGAAAAAATAATTGATTTTGCTAAATCTCCACAATTGCATACACAAAAGGATTTTCTTAACCAAATTTATTTCGATTCATCAGCTTATCACGTAGACGCCACCCCGAAGAAGAATCCTCCAATGAACCCCACAGTATACCCGCTGTGGTTCCTCGCAAATGTCACGATCTTCTCCACCAGGGCCTGGCAGTTGCTGCTGGTTTCCCTCACGCGGTCCCAGTTCACCGTGAGGTACCCGAGTTCCGTCGCGAAGTGGAGAAGGAGGATCCCCCCGCCGAGGCCGAATGCGGCTATCCTCCCGACTTTCACGACTGTGACGCCCGTGAACCAACCTGTTAGTATACGTAGGGTAGAAACGATATTTTTACTTGATTGGAACTTATTCCTTTTGGTCTTTTCTCAGACATCCCTTGTTTTAACAAGGATTTACCTTAGAGTCATCGGATGAAATTTGTCAATCAATGGGACAAATAGCTAGAACAAAAAGGGACCTATATTGGTGACTATTACATATGAGTATTTGTAATAGTATTGTATTCTCTTCTCAGTAGTGGTCGTTCCGAAATTATGCAGACAGTAGTTTGAATAATTATAATCTAGCTTTTGCCCGCGGCTTCGCCCGCGTGAACTACCATTGTCATTGTCCACACTGCTGCAACCTGCCTTCCTTATGTACTTATTAGAAGTTTGAAGATGGGCCAAGATCCACACGGGGGTCAACTGAATAATTAGTTTAGACTTGTTTATTTTTATGTGAAAGATCTTATAGACTAAAGTCCATCGACAAATCGATAGTGCCTGATGGAGCTCAAGTAAGGATTACTAGATGACAGACAGAAGAAAATTGAAACGTATCTTATTTTCCTAATGAATCATTATCACGCTTTGGAGACAAAGCGTGATTCATTAGGAAAATAAGATCCTAACCAATACGGCAACAAGAATGCAATGTGCCTCCTGTGGGGATCGAACCCACATATATACATATAGATAGTTGAGAAAAGTCTAACCACGGAAGGATTTGCACTTCATTATTATAGGTACTATATAAGTAGTACGTCCTGCACAATGAGGAAGGAGGAATTGAGGCGAACGACAGAGCGATCAGCGTGGCCACATACTCGTCGAACACTGTCTGAATAGCCATTCCGACTTGACAAGTATGCACATTGCTTAGGTGGTAGTAATAAAGTTTGTTTAAAAACGCTAAACTCTGAAACTATTCATATCTGATAGATATATTTTTATGTATGAAAGCAAAGTTCATGGCCCAGTCACATGTCCAGAATAAACACAGGTGAGAATGATATCCAACAAAACTTAGAACAGGTTTATCGAGTTTATATAGTTCTTAGAGCGATCTATAGTCATACAAGATATCTAGTCATATTGAGATTTAATACTAAATCTCCTAACCCACTGAGTGGTTCAATTAGGCATACCTAGTAGTCGATTTACCTGTTAACGTGCCAATCCCCAAATGCCTGGTTGTGCCGTTACTCAAACAATCTACAGACTTATCGAACAAGTTTTTACGATGGACGCTTCTCTCTTCGTCTCCTCTCCTCAGATCGCCTAGACTCCTGTCTCGAGACCTGGCCATAAGATGGGAGCGGCCGGCCGAGAGCAACTTTAGTTGAAGAATTTTGTTGTTAATTTTGTTTTCGATCTGCCGTGTGGCACTGACATTCTGACATTAGTCATAAAGTAGCATTGTTTTTTTTTACCTTTGTGTGTGGTGGATTTTACGTGTACTTGTATTAGTTGACCAGATACTTCCATGTAGCCTTGCAAAGTGCGTGTTAGCCCGTCGTCGATCTTCGCACAAAAGTAATAAGTGCCATTCGACATATAGCACATGTGTGATGTATTATAAACAAAACCAGCGCTGGCGTTGAATATTTTCGGATCAAATTGTGTAGTATTAAACAAAGATTGTTTGGCGTTTATGTCTGACAACCAGCAAGATAATACTTTTTTATAAAATGAGAAAGTAGGCGCATTAGCGAAAATATTAGATTTTGGTTTATCTAGGTTAGTTTTTAAAAGTCCGTAAAATCAATAAATATTTGAGTTTCTCTCTCATCCAGAAGCCCGGGCTACGCGTTAAAAATAAGTCTGATAGATTCAGATGTCAACCCACTTTGGAATACTACTACTGATTATCATTTTTTTATCGGTAATTCACGAGTAGATAAAGCAATTGGTCGTATTTTTTGTTGATCTATGTGTTTATTCATCACCTCCGTGACTATGAAGTGAGACCACTGTCTGTCTGTAAAGCTGGCTCCACCTATCGGAAACGAACTTGACTGTGTCGATGTACATAAATTGCTGGTTTTTCCTTGTGGAAAAAAGCTCACAAACCACGCAATGTATATTTATTCGAACTAGTAGGCCCACTAGGCAGTGGGACCACGAGTCAAAAATCCGAAGTTCACCGATGGTGTGGAGCTGGCACAATAAGGAACATTACAGCGATCACGTGCATGGGCACCATGGTAACGGGTGGTTTGGTTATCAATGGTGATGGTGCTGCTATCTGCAATGAGTTTTACGTAATATTCCCTATCGTAGTGCCAGGTGTCACATTTATTGTTGACGGCCAAAAATGGAAACGTCATGTTAACCAGATAATAGACTGTTCACAATCTTTAAACGAAGTATTTAAGATTATAGGTAGTATAATATGTAATTTTAAGTTTCATTAATTATTGTAATGTTTAAGTTAAATGGTGGAAGAGTGTCAGATGTCACATCACTAACTCATCCCTTGTCCATGGCTTTGTGTGGTTTGGCGCCTAAACTATAAATGTGCATTTGCATTTAATAAACTGTTTTTTTAATTAATTAGACCTTTAATATATAACAACGAACTTAGTATCTCAATAGTAATTTAATCTTATTTACAATATTTTTATGCAAAGTTTTTTAACATAAAAATTATATTCGTTATGACGAATTTATTCAAACTTGCCTACGCCTAGTATGCCTAGTATAGTCTCCAGCAAAACAAGCGAAAATATAAATTTGGTCGTTGAATTACTTAGTCCTAGTCTAGTGTAATACATTATTTAACATGTTAAATACAAAAAGGTCTCATCCAACGAACACATCGTTGCGAATTTGTCATCTATTCGTATCTCTCGTATTTATATGTAGAATATATTTTAGTGTCGAATCTTGAGATAGCGGGGTCAATCGGTACTCTTCTAGTTTAATGTATTTTGCCGGGAGTAAATGATATTATTGATTTATGTTTATTATATTGAGATACAAATGATTCAAATCAAGATGCGTCATTAACACAAGACGTAATACATTAGACGTTAGATCCGTGCGTACAGTTAACTTACATATATTTATTGCAAACTCGCCCTTATTGCCGCGGCATAGAAATCCGTGCAGGGTGACTTGGCATGTGGTCGACTGTATTTCGAACTTTTTCAGTTAGAAGTATCAAAAGTATGCTTCCCTTGGGATTCGATCCCACGTCTAGGTAGTTAAAAGCGTATTTTCCATATTTCAAGTAGTTTTCAAATTACTCTAATTTAAGAATCAATAATTGACAGAAAATTTAGAATTTTTTTAGTGGCCATGTAGAAAGGCCTACGTCGCCCGTAAAGGCGACTGCCAGATTTCAATTTTATAGAAGTGATTGTTTTTAAATGTAATTAATATCTGTAAGGCTTTATCAGAGCTATGGATCGGGATGTTTTGATAGATTATTTTTTATTTCATTCTGGTCCTTTTAATTTCTCGTTCGTCATGTCGCAACCACACCGCGACTCTGAAACGTCACACATAACAACATCACAGCTAACTACATGCCATAAGCTTCAGCGGGAGGTGAACAAAAAATGAAACAGACTACTACCGGCGGCCGCCTGCGACTCACGCGCGTCCATCGCACGACATCTTGCGACAATCGTATAGTCGCGCGATAATCGCCTGACAGTCGCGCCACAGTCGCACACGACCGCCAGTCTAGCATGCACATATTAATTCCATTGAATGTATTTCAATAAAATCATATTTTTCACTTGTTAGGTATTGTCCATATCATATCTAACTATTAAAATATTTACACGAACGGACGCTCTGTCCACTAAATGCTGCTTTCTCGATGAAAAAGGAAAACTTTTATAATAATAAAACAAGAAAATAATTGAAC
This sequence comes from Plodia interpunctella, assembly GCF_027563975.2. Lineage (NCBI taxonomy): Eukaryota > Metazoa > Arthropoda > Insecta > Lepidoptera > Pyralidae > Plodia > Plodia interpunctella. The sequence continues at coordinate 6,592,348 of NC_071315.1, forward strand.
ACCTATTACGAGCTAGATCAATAACTATCTAAGTAAACGTATAAAGAGGTTTAATTTGTTATAAAACTTGGACATTTCGTTCAATGTTCAACATCGCTCGATGGCCGGGGCCGAATACTGCGGGAATATAAGTCTTATCACAAATGCAGTAGAACTCAAAGCTGATTGCACGGGACTACACTAGGACCCCGGCCGTTCGATTTCATTTTATATTACATAAAAAAATTCGTACATGGTTAGAGTTTGGCTGAACTGTCTTGATGCTTTACTTGGACCATTTTAAACAATTCCCGGCGACTCAATGAAACTGCTCACAGTATCAACAGTTCTTATGGTTTACAATAAATAGATTATATTGTACTATTGATTTAATCAAATTATGACGTACATCGTTATAGTACTACAGTATTCTGTATCTTGAATAATAATAAAAAAAAATGCATATAATCATATGCAAAAATATGTACATTTTCTCCGAGCATCAATTTAAAATTACCGAATAAAGATCAAGGCCATTCGAGTCATGTTACCACATTATCGCGCCACAGACCACAAAACGCTGAAAATATAAATCTTCAACATTGTGTGTTTTGTGTGCGTGTTATAGACATACATACTTAGTGTCTAGTTTACACGAGTTTAGTGACTATGCACTTGGTAAATGAAAAAAAAAAGTTAAAAAGTATGGAGTTTCGAAGAAAGATGTTCACAGGAAATAAAATATACTAACCTAGATAGATATAAAAGTGTAAATATTTAGATTTTATTCTAACACTGAAAATGTGCGCGGTAAACACACTCGATCTAGGATTTATTTGATAGCTATATATCAATCTACCAATAGAAAACATAAATTTTGAATAGGGTAACCCCATTGAGTCGGTGTTATCCTCGCACTTAATTGATAGAAAATCAGCTTTAAGACTTTCGACTTAAAACCTAATATCACATAGATACAGTTTAAAATTATACAGTTACTATAGCTTAGGACTAAACTCGATAAAACCAGACACAACTATTGTTAAATTTATCACAGCCCTGTCAAGAACGAGACGACAATAGCATTAGAAAGGGAGAAAAATCTTTTGATTTAAGTATATTTTCCTCGTTTACATACATTTGGTAATCGCTTACTAATATTTGTTTTATTTTTTAACTTTATATTACAAGTTCGTAAATTGGACACTATACATAATTATGGCCGTTAGTATCGAGTAATATACAATTCCAATGATATTATTTTTAGTACATTATTATAACCATAATATACAATATTTTTTCGAGAATACAAAAATTGTTTACCTTGATTTTTATAATTATTTGAAAAACTTTACTCCAGTCAAAAAGATCACAGATAAACAATTCGAGACCAAAGATTCAATTGGTCGGTCTAAAATTTGATTAAAGTTAAATCTAATTGTAAAAGCGTTATAAATCTGAAATATCAGAATCGCAAAAGACGTGACCATTATATACGTGACATTAATATTGCGTTTGCACCTTATAAACTGCTGTTTAATTTAGGTTTTCAATATGCGCTACTTAAAAAAGAAGCGTTACATTTCTGAAGAAAACGCAAAATCGGTCATTAACCTTGAAAATGTATCTCTGTCAATTAGCAAGTGTGTTGCCGTCGCCGTCGCTGTTCGAAAGCAATGGCGGTATTTATTTATACGACAGAGCGATTCAGGTTCAATGTCCTTCTTTTCGTGTGCTTCAGAAACAGGCTATAACATAAGTACAATTTGAATTTTATCGTCATCTCCCTCCAAACAGCCATCCTTTACCAATCGCTCAAGTATATAAATCTATCATTATATTAATGACTAAAATTATACATACAATTTTAAATAGTCGCTGCCCTATCTACAGTCTGCTCCAGGCAGACACGGTAAATTTGATCAGTATTCTACACGGTGACTATTAAGCTTAACTATAGTGCACCATACATACATACAGAAAAATCAGTAGGAACTTATGCGTTCGAAGAATACGGGATCGGCTTAGTCATATATATTTTTTTTCATTAATTTCGAAAAATAATACTTCCAAGCTTTGTACTAACGTTTTCGTTATGAAAACTTTATATTTTTTTACATCGAAATAGTATATTTAGACTAAGCCGATGTAAACGGTCAGTCAGTCGAGGCTCGTTCAAACGAGCGTTGAGATTTTGTCAGTCGACAGTCGAATTTGTCAAAAAGAACGAGGGTAAATTCAAATTACGAAAGTCTTCACATTTTCTAGAAACGTTCCATTCTCAATCGAAATTCGCTTTCGAAAAAAGCGAAGTCATTTCAATTTATTTTTGCCGAAACATGTTTCGCCTCATCTCATTTTTCATTATTTGTCATCGGAAGAACGAGACGAAACACATTCTAGCTATCTGTCGAAATTTTATATGAACAAGGTATTTCAATCGTACACTAGTACAGGACGTCAGTATGTGAGAAAAAAACGTTTCGAACTCTATTCAGGATCCAGTCTGCGGTCAGACGGGCGCGGACGCGGGCGCAGGCGCGGACGCCGGTGCGGCGGAGGCAGAGGCGGAGACGGAGGCGGAGGGGGAGGGGGAGGGGCAGGGCGCGTCCGCCGCGCGCTCCTCACCTCGCGGCTCCTCCGGCGCCGGCTCCGGCGCGCTCGCCGGCGCCGGCTCCGGGTGCGGCGACGGCAGCGGCCGCGGCGGCTCGTACGGCGCGTACGGCCGGTAGGGCCGGTACAGCAGCGGCGGGGGCAGCAGCGGCCGGGGCAGGTAGGCGGGCAGCGCCAGCGCAGGGTAGGGGCGCTCGGAGCGCAGCGCCGAGCGCGCGCGCTCCTTGTCGCGCGCCGCGCGCTCGCGCTCGCGCTCGCGCTGCTCGCGTTCGCGCTGTTCGCGTTCCCGCTCGCGCTCGCGTTCTCTGCAAGAAGGATTTTTTATACCATCTAGCAGCAAACAAGCATGCGACCAACTGAAAGCGCGTGGTCACCGCAGCCTGCGGACGCTGCCACACCAGCGGTCTCTGAATGAATCTCTCTTCCTGACTCCGGTGTAATATTTCTTAAAATATAGTCTTTACCTTTCTCTTTCCCTCTCGCGTTCTCTCTCCCGCTCCCGTTCTCTTTGCAGCGCGATCTCCTTTTCTCTATCCTCGTGCAGATGCGTGGCGTGCGGCTGGTGGGGCTGGTGGGGCGTGTGGGGCGCGTGGGACGAGTGGGGCGTGTGGGGCGTGTGGGTCGAGTGTGTCGCGTGCGGCGGCAGGGGCGCGTGCGGCGCGTGGTGCGGCACGAGCGGCAGCGGCGGCGCCAGCGGCGGGTACAGCGCGTAGGGCGGCAGCCAGCCCACCCCCACGCCGCTGCGGAACACCCGCTCTAGGTACATTTGCTCCTCCGCCGCTAGCCTGTGGGAGAGACGACGACTTGAGACATATTATCACAACTACTTGGTTTCTGCAGTCGAATTTCGGTCGCCTCCACGCAGGGCAATCATGGGGGACCTGAGATGCGGAGAGGATGCAACGCTCAATGCTCCTCCATATGACGCGGAACCAAATCAAGGGCTGTCACTTTTGGTAAAATTAACAATTAACACAGAATCACTTTAGCAAGGCCTTCAAACAACTGTATCTACGATATGTTTCTCTTATGCAGTGTTCCTCAAGGCTGAATGTCGTGGTGCATGGAATGTAACGTAACAACTATTGTATAACTTAATCAACAAAGAACTTCTAATCAAAGTGATTTTCTTATTCCTATTTTAGTTGAACTCACACCTATCTCTGCTTGGTCTAACGGTTGACTAACAATACCATATGGCGTAAAGCCCATCATTTGTACATAATTTTTGTAATATAGTGCAATAAAGTTGAAAAAATCTCACCTGTATTGCAGCGCAGCGTTGGAGTAAAGGCTAGGGTGAGCGTAATGCGAATACGTCGTCGGCTCCAACAGCGGGAACGACGTCGCGGCCGGGTGCGACACTCTGGAGAAACACATTATACTTTTATATTCTACATTTTTAAATTGCATTGCTTGTGAAATGCGAAATGGTAAAAGAAAAGTAAGAATGCGGGCCCAAGTTTCTGACGCTTAACCCGTCGATAGCGCAGAATCGAGACACAACAGATAAACAATTGTTTGCAGTCCCTATGGTAGGCGTAACAACCGGATGCAACAAACGCTCAGATGAGACAGAAATTATATTACTTTGAGCGTAGTCTTTTTAGACTAGCCACCACACACAAAATAAGTGTTACAGAAAAAAATATTTTCATTACACATATCATAAGTGTTATCTAATGAATGTGTTATGTGAAGTGTACGCAACATTGAATGTACTGACCTGTCGTCGGGCCTGTAAGGCTGGAAGCCGCTGGGCAGCTGGTGGTGCGGCGACGCGCGCTTGGCCGCGGGCTTGTCCTTGCCGTCGCGCTCGGCGCCCGCGCCTGCACACTCGACTACTCAACATGGTCCTCGCCGGACCACCCTTCTCACGCAATCGACAATACATCGCGTTCGAACAATTATACTTTAGCACTAGTACTTTCAGTTATGAATAAGGAATCTCTTATTGGATAACTAATTATGGAATAGTGAGGGGAAATGTTCTTTCTCGTAAGTAGTTACGAAAATGGACCAAAGGGACGATTGTGGTACAAGATGATTCAAAGACTTGACGTACATGATCCAAGGCATGCCATATATAGGGAATTCATTATGATTTTTTAAGATTTAATAAAATTCATCATTGCAAAAGTTCGCAACATGCAGATTAATGTAGTCGTGAATTTCTGAGAATCAAGCAAATGTAAATTTCGAAAAAACAGAGTATCGAAACGAACGTGAACTTCATTCGATTGCGTGAGGATCGGGCTCCTGAACTAGCAAACAGACTGCGATATCGTATCCGATTGTTATTGTTTGGACGCAAACGGAGTTGTTGTCTGTCTGTGAGACATTTAAATTTTCACAAAATATTCGTGTTGTTACTATCGAAATATGCGTCTACATTACATAGACGCATTTTGCGAAAAAGAGACAACACAAGAAAATCTTTTTAAAAGTTTAAGTGTAATGTCACTCGGAAGATCCTTGTAAAATGACTTTTAGGTTTCTTTTCGCAGTCATGATGCTAGTTGGTTTAGTATCCTACAACATGACTTCCAGTATATTAGATCAATTTTCATCAGACCATGATAATATTTTATTTACATACATCTTTACTATTAACTATGTAACAGTAAAAACCACGTGTTTTCAAATCAATAGTAAAGTGTGCAAGTACTTTTTATAATGAAAAGAAAATCGATTAGTCATTAAAAAAATATATAAAATTAGATCGAGAACACAATTTTTTACATAATACAACTTTAAATTGACAAAAGTGAATGTTTTACGGATATAATTTCACTTTGGTCAATCATCACAATAGTAATTCATAATATAACATGTAGTTTACACCAACTTAGCCGCTTTAGAAAACAACCAATGCTTCCTCTTTATTGCGACCACCTATTTACTGGAACTTTGATTAGGTACTAAGTCCAAGGAGATGTTTTACAAGTAGACAATAATTAAGAATAATATACTTTGGTATGGACAAACACGACCCAACAAGCGATTGTTGGTTTTAGATAACTTCAGGAAAATAAAAATAAAAAAAGGGTTGGTTCGAGTTTGCGTACACGTTGTGGATGAGGTCCAAAGCAATATATTACTCACAAATTCATGATTAAAACAACGTAATTTATTTTAGATATCATCGTATTTGTTGTGCTTGAAGGGGAATCCATCACTTTATTGCAATTCACTGAACCTATTTTCGTTTCCCATTTGGTCTTATGGTTGGTCGAAAACGCCACCAGTCGCACATATCTTTTGTAAATTTGTGTAACAAAAATTCAATGAAAGAAATACATGGTCTGAAACGTTCCACAGCGTGTGCGCAAGCGATCAGCGGGCGACAGCAACTAGACTCACCGTCCTTGGCCTCGGGCCCGGCGTTCTTGGCGAGCGTGCGCAGCGCGGCCGCGAACGGCCCGCCCTTGTTCGGCGCGCTCAGCTCCGTGCGCTTCGCGATCTTATTCGGGTGCCCGCCTGGAACCAATGGAGAATGGTCTTTCAAATCAAATCGTTTATTCAGAAACTTCACAGGTCTTCACAGGCACTTTTGTCACGTCATATTCTAAATTAAACAATATTTACCAAAGCTACAAATATATATTTAGGTATGTATGTTATGGTATTTGTTAAAACATCTCTGGTTATTATGCTTCCCTGGTACTGACAGGCGCAAAACCTTGATGTCTTATCATCATGGATGATATGCCTGGCAATGGTCTGATGATTTTTAAAGGGCTCTTAAATAATGAGAGTTCGTACGTATGAATGTGCATCGGCCAGCAACAATTTGCATTGTCCGCTCCGCTCCGACACACTATAGGTGAGGAAGAAACCACACGACATCTTTGCAATAATTCCGCCGTAGATTTATCTAAAACTTGTGATGTAAAACATTGAAGTAGATTATTACGATTTACTTATAAAATAAATAGCTTTTTCAAGGGCCTTCGCTCGCGTGATATTCACAGCTGTCTTCCCATGACTATATCCTTTTCCGTAGCCATAACAGCGTAAAGATAACACAAACAAGTAAATATATATTCCATTTATCATATCAGATAAAGTTGTATATGTTACCGGCCAAACTCGATTCCAGGATAAACTAGTTTTGCCTAGGCTAAACTAATTCTTCCTGCATGCGATAGGATAAACCGCTTTAGCCTGGGCTAGGTTATCCTAATAGAAATACACACTCTCAGGATAAACTGGCATGGCCTAGTCTAAACATTATAGAATATCTAGAAAGACAAAATAAATAGGTAAATTTAATAAAATAAAATTTAATTAAGGTTGTTGGACTAGGCTAACTTAACTTAGACTAGGTCATTGTTGTTTAACCTGAGTGTGTTTATTTCTATCAGGATAAACTAATTTGGCCTAGGATAAACTCATTTTTCCTACATACGATAGGATGAACTAGTATAGCCTAGGCTAAACCAGTTTATCCTGTCGCATGTAGGAAGAATTAGTTTGGCCTAGGCAAAACTAGTTTACCCTGAAATCGGATTTAGCCGTTAACATATACATCGCGGTCAGAACCAATTTTAACAAAACGCGCTAGTCCGTACATTTGTTTATTAACCGTTGCGACGCTCATAGTGATTTAATAATTTAAGTAAGCCTTCATTACAGCCCGTTTACAACGGTCGCCGGTGTTCCACTAATTTTATAATTATATGTCAGATGCACAAAAATCGTTGCGTTGCGTGTAATTACAGTTTTATCGGGGGCCACAAACTAGGGTAAATAATGTTTGGAGTTTTATTGTTAGAGGGTATGACAGCTGTCGCTTTTTAAATTACACACGCCCCATATAAAATGTTGTAACATAGAGGTACACATAGTTTCGTTTTTTTCACAAATATAAGAACATTACTTATGTAATAATCTTATATCTGTGATTTTTTTGTTTTAATACACCAAAATGGTTAACTAATACGGAGTTGTGATAAATATAGGACCTCGGGGACGATCGGTCTGTTTTATCGGTCTATACAGACATGGTTATAAAAAAGGCACTCGACGAAAATTCAATTTTCACACAAAATTGAAGTGTCCATGATTAATAACCTTCACAATACAGAAATGAACCCTATCAAACGCAACACGAAACAAATTTCGCTCATTTCCTCAAAAGCAGTTTCACGTTTCACAGAGCGTCAACAATTTCACATACAAAAAAAAACTCTATTAACTACAACATAAGATTAACTGCTCCTATTTCCTAAAAAGCCTCAACATTCGACAGCATCAGCATTTTCACAAACAAATATGAACTCTAACACATAGAGCATAAAATTGATTTCACTTGTTTGGCCGAAAAATATGTATTTGACAGCTGACATATAGGCTCCTTCCGTGCATGGCGAATGAGAAACACGCGTGTTTTTTAATAGTTTTAATGACGCGGTCAGACCGTGGGTGCTAACAAAGCGGAGGGTCGTTACTGCGTTGAAATGCGACGGTAGGTTCGTGACGTTAGGAGTTATTGTGGATATTGTAATTAGTATACTGTATCGGCGGTAGGAATAGCGGGTGTCGGGTAACAGACAGGAATCATTTGTCAGAAGCATTTGTAGGAATAGTGAAGTAATGACCTGTACCTGTACTGCATTTTAGAGATAAATCTTAGTTATTTGTTTCTAAGCATATAGCTTAGAAACAAATAACTAAGATTTAGTTAACCCCAGACTAAGTTCAAGTCTTATTCTCTCTCTTATGATATAGCTCAATCATATTATATTTTATAACAATTTCCTACATAATTTTGTGGTTTTCGTAGAGGACAAATCGGTGGCGGTCCAGTAGTTAAGACCAAGGTAGAACAATGCACTCTACTTGTTGATTTATCAGATATTGGGTGAAATGCAGAAGTAAAATGCATCAATACCAGTCTACACTAGTAAAAGACAAAGAGTTAACGTAGCCTCATGAGATTTCCATATAACTTCAAGATTGATAGGTTTAAAATCCGGGCAATGATGTGGGGCACAAGATTTTATCTTTTACACAAGATATTAGTCTCTATCCCGTTCATTTTATTGTATTTTTCTAATACGCGTTTCTCTTGTACGAACGAAACGAAAGATGATGTTGACGATGTCTATAGCTGCTGCAGTGAGACCGTAATACTCATTACGCCTCACTACACACACAATCAGCAAGACTCGCTCTCACACTAAAGTCACGGCTGAAAATCACTGTATTGGCCTATTCCTCTAGAATAAATCCACTGAGCCATGACCATTTTGGGTTTCTGCAGCACACACGTTTATTGATGATATTTGTTATAATTTCTCAAGCTTCTCCTGTTTGTTCAGCATGATTTCTTTGTATGTATGTGTTCGTAGCATCAAATAAACGTCTTTTCTATCTACCTTTCTCTCTCATCAACGGTGGCCTATAGATCTAAAATATTATATAGTATAGCTTGCTTGGTCGAGCGCCATGTTCACTATATGCGGCAACAGTTTAATCAATGACACATAGAAAAGGTTTCCACTGTGCTCGTTACGAGATGTTTCGGATCAAAAGTCAATATCTTGACCTGCGCAATAGAAGTCAATTGAATCATGCGTTGATGCGCTCTTCAGTATACGTGGTCGGTACTCGTTCTTGTATTATTTTTTTCAATTAGTTCAAGTCGATTAATACTATAAAGGCGAAAGTTTGTCGAATTGAATTGCAGGTAGATTTGCCGATCTATATAATATTATATAGGTAAGGTTTTTTAGCCTATTTCTGGGGCAAAGTCATCCTCGCTGAACACGGGCGCGCGGCGTTACAGCTCCGATTATAATGGGAAACACGCGAGGATGCGACAGAGAATATAACGACAAAGTTTTCTACGTAACATGGTTTCAACTTTCAACTAGATAGGGCAACATCGTAGCAGGCTGAAATGAATAGAACACAACAGGTCAATAAAGTGGCAGTGTTCGACTCGTACCGTGAGAAGGAAGCAAGGACCACAAATAGGAGTCAACCCTCGGGTCGGATGGGTCGCCGCGTCAATTGACCCGCGCGCCCGCACAATCATCTCAATCATTGCTTACGAAACGCATTCAATTCCGTGTATATACGTAGGCTTTATTTTGACTTGTGATTAGACGTAGTCATACTGCAAGGATTCAGTATGGAAAAGAAAGAGTGCTGACGCCCGGTCGTAAAACCACAGGTGAATCTTTAAAAAAAGTTTCATTTGCGAGTGGGCTTAAGGCGTCACAGCCGAATGCCGCCAAAATACGCGAGAATGAAAGAGTCCCAGGAGGATTCAGCCACTCTACTAGACGTCTAATATATAAAATCGTTAAAATGGCAGTACTGACGTGGGCCACAGTTCAATCCTATTAATATTATAAATGCAAAAGTTTGTGAGCATGTATGTATGTCACGCAAATATACTGGGCGGATTGTTATGACATTTGGTACACAGGTCGAATATAAGCTGGAATAAAACATAGGCTTATACTTTTGAAGCCCATCCATACAGTTTCAAAACACCTCAATTATATTAACTCGCTTTAAAACCAAAAATAACGAAGTTTCTATAGCTGTTGGTAGTTGGGAATAGCCCGCCTCGAGATCGACAACGACAGAATTGGACGGATCAGAGCGGTCAGCGCGCCATGATAATAAATACACACCACTTGATCCCGTGACAAGTTAATTAACATCTATTTCCAGTGTTTGTGTCACTAAATTGACTAGAAGGAGATAGAAATATGTGATATATATGTTACGGCCATACCTCAAATCGGCTACACTTAGGTTTAGCCGGCTAGACCTAGTATTTTCGCATTTACAATATTAGTATGGATTTTGTATTTATATACAAGTATAACAGAGGATCTATTAAATGCCACAAAAGATTCTTCAATGTTAATGTAATGACAAAATATTTATTATGTATCACTTGCCATATTCAAGGTCTTGATACAGCGATGTTGGATTTTCATATTTACCTGTAACAAAAAATAATTCATAAAACTTGCGACACGATAGATATGTATTAAAAACGTATCTTTTTTACCACACGACACTAATATATGCAGAGATTGCTGGCTGCTGTGAACATTGTTGCACCGATTCTTCATCTGCGCTTTGGAAGTGGGCAGTAGTTTTAGCTTTACATACGAATTTGTATAAAAATTCAACAGGCATTGTTTCGTAGAGTCATATCCAATCAAAAACATGATGATACAACCCTATAGCTACATATAAAACTTATATGTATCCCTATCTGCATATAATATTATAAAATCAAAACTATAAAGATCTAGCTAGGGTTTCAAACAACCGACGGACTCCGCACCGAAACAATAGCACAAAGCCGCATCGGCCGCTGATACGTTCGTAACAGCCCTGTCAATTACACAGCACACAGCAAGCAGACTACCAATAGTTGCAGCAGGGTTACCACTAACAACGATAGGTAAATATAGTTTACTTAGTAACTTCCCTTTTTTTACATCTCTCTAAAACTACAGAGGAAAAAGTAGGAAACGCTCAGATGAGACCAATCTCATCTGAGCGTTTCCTACTTTTTCCTCTCCATGGCACGCCTCCACTGTGCATGGTTGTCGACATCTAGGGATGTGGATGTCGACAACCATGAGAGTTTATGAGATTAACTTGTACAATTTATATGACATTGTACAATTTTTTATTTACTTTGAAAATGTTGGTATATGATAGCACATAATAAGGGGGGTGAAAGATTGTATGGGACTTAATACAATTTTCAAGATAAAAAGCTGAAAATTGGCACACTTACTTTTTGTAGTAAATAACAGTAATAGTAAATACAAAAAATGTTTAATTTACGTTTGTGGTTAATAAAAAACCGGGACGTAAAACGTCATGGAAAACGGCACGCGTTGCAGAAAGCGGGAGGGAGAGTAGGAGCGGGAAATGGGAAGGTGACACGTAGTGGGAAACAGAACGGGACACATTGCAAAAAACATGATGGCACAATATGTAGGAAACGGTACGGGATATCTACTTTACATTACATAGCAAGAAGCGGGATTGGACAAGTTTGCGGGACGAGACACGAAACGGGAAACAGAAAATTGAACTAAAGATGAGAAAAAATGCGAATTTGAATCATATATGTTTACCAGTCTTACAGAGTACGCGATAAAAAAATTACTGAGATTTTGCTATGAAATTCACGCGGGCGAAGCCGCGGGCAAAAGCTAGTACAGAATAAATAAACAGCTTAGGGTATTGAAAGATGTATAGAAAGGTCAAATGATAATGAAATGACTGAAGTATAACGGGAGACCGAAGAACATTGTATGGATGGACTGTGATCATAAAATAAAGAGCGGCTATCGAGATTGTATCCAAGTCTCGGAAAAAACTGAAGGGAATGTTTATACTGGGGCCGGACCCTTTACAACTAAGCGTACAAAAATCCAAGAAGGAAAATGTCCTTGATGATAGTAACTTTATCGTAACCTTGGAAAGGACTGTTGTTCTTATATTTCAACATCGTTGAAAATAAATGTGGTCTTGGGGCTATCTGGTCCTAATGGGTTCTTCGAGGAATTTTCAATAAAAGAGGGTTACTTCGTCGTCTTCTTGTACATACTTGCAAAACGCGTTTAATATTTATGGTAATTGTCCATACTTCGCGTCTAATATTTATGGTAATTAGTAGTTTCGCTTTACCAACGAGTGCGCATTATGTTGACATTGACACTGACAGGACAGTTCTGTCGCGAGATAATTGTGTACATATTTTGAATACATTGAATCAGTAGGTACTCCGAGTACTTATTAAATCCATGATAACACCTTATAATTCTGCGGGCACATTCTGTATTTAACATTTAATTTCAATCGGTTAGCAATAACATTTAAACGCGTCAACGTCGCAAAACCTTTAAATGGCAATAATTAAAACAAAACTCCAATTAATAAAGACAATTAGCATAACACGAGACGGCAACTTATGCAAATAATAACCGTATTAAATCGATATCAAACAGACTTCAACCTCCGTGAGGGTTGCCATACAAAAAATACCCATACATAAAATGTATGTTATACATAAAATGTATGTAAACATAAAATGTATGTAAACATAAAATGTATGTAAACATACAATTTAATAATCGAACAGAAGTTGATCTAGGCTATTGCCCATTGGTTTCATACCTAGAATAACTCCAAAATAATCATCACAAATAGAGGAAAACCGCTTATAATATTTTGGGCTGTGGAGGCACTTCTGGTGGTTTGTCACGTTTGTCTACTTCGTAGGTAGTATAAAAATGAGATGGGACGCTCAGAATCATTTCTATTTACTACATAACATTCTGAAAGGGATGATAAGTCATAGACCACGGTAAAGATTTTTTTATTTGTAGATTTTATAGCTAGTTAAATTTAAATCGAAGTGGCAGCAACCCTATGCGACAAGGGTTGTCACCGAAGCGGCGAACAGTAATTAATTCAGTCTGAAGCGCTAATTTGAGCCGCGAGAAGTCATGCCCCCTGACGTGCCACCCCTAACCCGCCGTCACAAGCAAGGTTGGGCTACGGTCGACTAAAACTCGACTTTTTCTGTTTTAGACCTATTTGAATCAATTGGACTGAAAGCGAAAAAGTCTACTTGAAGCCAAATCTGAAATCGCAGATGAGATGGATTGTAGAACAGGCAAACGATATTAACTTTAAATCAATTCAGATTTAAATTCAATTTTAGAAATTGTAAAGTTTGGAATAGAATATGATCGATGTTGCAAATAAATAGTCTAAATGGATTTTGATGCGAATACAAAAGTATGAAATGACAAGGAGAAAACGCTACGTTAACACTAAAGAAATAGAGACTCATTCGTACACAATTTACGAGAAACTAGAAACAATATTGTTTCCCCTATTATCGGTTATTTTCATCCCAAACTTCACAATTTATAAAATTGAATTTAAATCGAAATTTCAAATTAACATCGTTTGCCTGTTCATCCTCATCTGTATGAAGCTTGTGTGATTTAGGCGCTATTCGGGGATGTTTTTATATGAGTAGCTAGTACAATAATTTATTTCACATCAAAATTAACTTCAATTATGGAGTTAATTTTGAAGTGAAATAATTTTATTTAGACATAATTTTAAGTCTATTACAAAAGTGAACAGATCTATAATCTATAACTAATGTAAAACACATAAGAACACACTTAGGAAAAGTGTCGCCTATATTTCAGGTACGGCAGAATAAACTGACAAATCTAACACTCTGAATTTGAAAATGGATCACCAATTGTAACAGCGCTACGTTTCGTTGGAATTCCTCTGAAACTCGTAAACAATTTGGACCACGAAAATTGGCTTTAATTTCCACAAAGGGTTGAGCGGCGAGTAGTGGTTGTTGTTTTTGTTAGTACCGTCCAAATGGAGCCTTTTATTTGAATTGCCCTGATTGGAATATTGTGTAGTGATTGATTGAAATCGTTTCAATTTGGAAAGAGGCTTAGTGAAAACGCTTTGAAAAGACCATTTTCTCATATTACTCGGCATGAGAATAATGTCGAATTATTAAATTCAACGTCTACCTTACGAACCGGTGCAAATGCACCGGTCAAACAACTGTTTATCTATTGTGTATCGGTTCTGCACGATCGACGGATTTAAACTAATAGTAATTCGTTCCTAACATAAATCTTCTTCATAGTCGTATTCCTAATGGCTGAGGGTCGTGGTCATTACGTGGAATTATACACACACAACAATTTTTTGGCATTAGTAATGGAGTGGTTTGCCATTGCCTTCTCCATTTCACACACAAGTTAATAATCAACCAGTGTGCAGGTTTCCTCACGATGTTTTTCTTCAACGGATTAACATACTTGAGCACTGCGAAAGTTTACCTAATAACTTACATTTCGATACCTATAACGCTTTCAAGCGGCAGTCCGAAAATAATAAAAAGTTGAAACTAGAAAAGAACTTGCCAGCGGTTTGCAAAATATGACAGATAGTTATCGATTTATTCAGCCCAGAGCGTATCTATTCCGGATCCAACATCAACAGTCTGATACTGCAGACAGACGTGCAAAACAATATAATCGACAGCCCTGTCACAGTCGCGCACGCTAATTGGTCGGGCTGTGTTCGTGTGCGCCGTCAGCTACATGTACAGACACTGTTGCAAGTGCTTGTGTAGCTGCAGGGGTGTATTTTAACGTTTTTATTTTCGTAATGTTTTGTACTTATTTTTATGTCACTTATATCCAGCATAAAACATGATTTTAGCTATAGACGAAGCTATGAAAGTGGCGCCAGCAATAACAGTAAGAAAGAAATTCAAATTCAATTTTAAAAAATATATTCGGTTATAAGTACAGTCAACAATCAACTAACTTATCAAGTGAACCATCATCGTCACAGAGTATCGTGTAGTGAGTAATTTGATTGACAGTTATTGTGAGACTGGGATATTTCTGTCTCAAATACTCAGTAACCGCTGCCAACTATAATCATATCGTAAACGTTGAAATTAATTCAGAAATCAGCTTCGAAGCTATTCATCATAAATCTCCATTGGCGTTCGCGTCACTCGTTTGTTTTTTATGAATTCTAAATCCATCGGAGCCAGAGTGCAGCGCAGCGAGGTGGAACCAATTAAAAAGTTTTAAAGACGTGTTAATTTTACTGCGTCGCCATATGTTTGTACTCAGACGTCGGGAACTCGAAATAGTTCGCTTTTTATGCTTCACTCGTGCCCGTCAATGTTCGTTTAGTTTTGTTCATAGTGGACGAGTTTACTGGTACACACGTCATGAGAGAAGTCACGTCAAATAGGGGATTTAGGATTTAAGAATATAAAATAAAGTAAATTGAAGTAAGTGGTGGAAGTCTCCGTGAGATATGTAACTATATATAAGGCAGATGATACGTACTCTAATATCATTTTCTCATATTTGTGTTAACATACCTACGCCAATAGACAGAACATGTCACCTGTCAGACTCTATAGCTTGCCGCTTCCAAGGCAGAGTACACTCGACCAATCAACTCGAAATCTTTGAAAAGGCATGTTCCTTGCACGGAGCGTTTTAGACTTATAAAATCTACGGGTGACGGCGAACTAAATTTAACTTTATCGCTTCATTCAGTTGTGGTTTGAAAGCCGAGAGGAATATGGAGACCGCGGGGCGGCCCATTCGTCGCCGAATTTGTGTCTATATTTAATTAGGTTCTCAATGGCTACACTCGTGTCGAAATTTCAAGTTAACTATTTACAATTAGTATATGGCGTGTCAGTGAAAACTGAACAAGAATTACATTAACGTGTAAACTAATTACTTAAAAAGTTTACCCAGAATGTGAAATTATCATATTGATACGCGTTAAGTGTCAGCAATTTTAATGTCTGTTGCTGGAACTACAACATGCTATTATATGTAAGGACTCGACTGGTATTTACATTTTCATGGTACTTCACAGCTTTATACATCTACAAAATGAAATGGTATCCTAAAAATTTTCAGTTATTCAAAATATTACCCAGAAACTCTGTGTAGCTTTTTCGTATATCCCCCACGCCAAAAACGTATTAAACACAAAGTTAAAGTGAAAACGGATCACTCAAAACCGGAACGCACGACAGCGTCACATCAATATGTTCTAATTTAGCAATGTGACCTGAAGCACACAACGTTTCATATCCAGTATCTACTTCAGTGCACATACGGGCAGAGGTCTGGCCAATACTAGAAAATGTCCTGTTGCAGACCGGGAATTAACATTTTGCCGACTGAGCGTGCCGACTCCACGTGTAGGATAGAATTACGTTTATTAAACACCACAACAAAATAAAAACACATAAATAGAACAAAACAGGAAAAAAATTGTGTGGGATGTGTGCTAGGTCGAGATAAAAAAGCCTATTTTAGCACTGAGGACTGTCTGACAAGTTAGTGAAACGTTGGAGTTGCGTCTGAGGTTCGAGATTCAAATGCTGTCATCACCGACCGCCGCTTGCTTCCAATGAAGAATTTAAGATAAGATTATCATCTACAACACATTCAAAAAGAAAGAAAGGCCATTTGAAACCATTGGACCTCAAAGTTCCACGTTCGGTCCATTTCAGACTCCGGCATATCAATTCACAGGACGCAATCCGGTGGCATATTACTCGGTCCACTTTCAGACCATGAAAATTTACAGGATGTTTAGCTTGGAGGTGGGGACGGGTGGCGGCTGCGCAGTAAAGCCGGCGCGGTGTGGGACGGGCGATGAGCGGGAGCGGAAGACGTTAGATTTAACTTGACGAGTAGGTTGTGTCGATAGAGTTATTCACAAGTGGAGACACTATTAGGGCATGAAAATATATTACGTTGTTTAGCGACACTTATCAGGACATTTAAATATATTACGCTGTTTAGAGGTACGGCCGGAGAAACAGGCTCAAAGGAGAGCGAAAAATGTTGACTATATGAACTACATGATCTCAAGATAACAATAGAGATCATGCTGTAGAATGACATAAACGTTAAAAATGACACCTTTGGGATCTCCTCCCGCGCAGAGTTCAGGAGAATCAGTAGATATTCAGTACCCTTCTTCAGATGAATAGTAATACCATGGAACAATTTAACATACACCTTTTCCAAGATATATAACACAAATATCATCCCGTGAATATTCTTTTAATCGCTGGAATGTAGACCACGCACGTGGTCGGTAACGTCTGCGGATTTCCATTACAGAGTGGAGCAGAGACGCCTCCCCGGGGACCGACCACAGATAAGGTGGCCTATACGCAATGACGACCCTGCCTACGGGAATTGAGCCTCTTAGAATGCAATGTACACGAAACTGATCATTGGTAGCAATTCCACCAAATAGCATTTTGCTCAAACTAATGCACTTAGTAGATGAGATTATTTATAAAAATGTACCGACTTCCAACACTTCAAAAATCATGAAATAACAAAGCAAGTGTGTGCCCAGTTAAATCATTTTACTGTACTTGGCACGAACTTTTATTCACAGACTAACATACTTTAATTCGATCAAGTATCAAAATTTAAGAATTGTCATCAAAAGTTGGACATTTACTAATAACGAGCTTCCTTCGAGCTCATGCTCTCCTAATACTTATATAACAGTTTCTGTATCAGGGCCTGTCATGTAAAGGAAATAAATAAAGCAATCAACACTATTCGCAACAACTTAGCAAGAAGTTAATCTCAATTCAAAGGCCAGAGATTATCTCCAATAAACCCCAAAAGCAATAGTGACCGTTAATAATGTTTTGATATATCAGCCCGCGACCCGCGGCTTAATAGCCGATCAGGCAACAAATCAACTCCAATACTGACCCTCTGCGGGTGTCCCATCGGTCGCTCTGTTACCAACTTCATCGGGATCAAGCCGATTACTGTAATCGCATACCCTCGCCACATCGGGAGCGCTGAACTCAATGCTGAAACGCTATACATACTCCAGAAAACGAGCAATCACCAGCGTATCGTGACCTGTGGCGCCCCCCGAAAACTCAAGGTAAGAAGGCGACGTAAGACGATACGCCCATCTGGAAGGAGGTCACGGTAAAACGGACGGGTCGCTTTCAACTTACGACCTTACGGTTCGCAACGAATCAATTTCCATTTGGGCGCCTCAGGATTCAGGCTTGCAATGGAGGAGAAGGAAAAGCTGGCTTACGAGTGGTTAATACGGTGTAATTTTCATTTCTGGCCATTTCGTGGAGATTTCTTATGTTGTTAGGGGTAATACGTGATTTGCGGCGTTGATAGTAAAGTCGCTTTTTGCGGGGATGTTAATCTGGTGGATCGTATTATTTGTGTAATAAGGTGTATTTTGGAGTGGTTGATTTTGGATTTGGGCGCGATAATCCGAGCGACAGCCGGCTCGTCAACTTTTAATTAAAGTTTCGCGTGTCGACTGCGCGGTGGTAAATAGGTAGTTAACGCAAATGAGGAGTGTGACGCGTCTGTCGCGTATTTGTCATTTGTCACGTGACATTTGGAGGGGACTCTTGAGTATTTGACATTATCGTTAGCGAAGTGCACGAACTCTATTATAAATGTATGTTCGTGTGTGTAGACTTTCCCTTTTATTTCAAAAAAAGTTAAAACCAAAATTGAGCTTAAGTATGTGTTGCCTCATTCTGTCAATGTAAAATATAGTAAGGTGTGATAAAGACAAAACATATTTAAGCTTAAATATGCTTCAACTTTATTATAAGAGAGTTACAGACTTACCTACATTAACAGACATACCTATATTCGTAACTCAAGTGATAGAAAAACGAGGCCAAGAAGTCACGTGGGAATTTTATCGTTTCGTCACCAAAATATCCAATTCACAACGACTCTCCTGAATCTAATTCCCCATAAGTATATCAATCTAAAAAGAAAAAGATACCACAACAAAGGAATTAATAAGAAAAGTTTTCTATTTTCGCCGGCGAAAAGCTTGATACATCAAATTTCAACAAAACAATGCTCCCACGCAATATATACTGAACAAATAGCCAGCTAAATGGTTATTTTGTACTTATTAAGCTAGAACTGGACTTTTTGAATAAGACCAATATAAACAAGGCACTACCCCATCGCTGTTAAAGTTAAGAGCCTTATCCGACGTCCTAGGTGAGCGACAAAATCGTCAAAGAATCGCAACGCAGCGCGATGCGTCAATATTGATGTACTTGTGGCCTATAATACTGCCGTAATCACTCATACAAGAGCATCGCGTAGTGCAGTGTTCGGTTGATCAACTACGTCGCCGGGATATCCAAGGGAACATTTGGCTCGAGTTTACACGCTGTACTTCGCAAAGAAACCCGAGACGTGACTAACAAGTGGTAGCACTTCGACCAAACATCCCAATATCGCTGTCTCCGTCCAACGTTGGAGAGTGAGCGGGACGGAGCGCTGAAGGGGTCGTGTTGGGGTTTCCACTGTTTAGTGGTTCACCCCGACTGGCGCAAAATAATCTTAAGTACGGAAGTTAAGCTCATGTGATAAATGAAATTATAAATGTGAAAGTTTGTCTGCCTACTTGTCTGTCACGCTTTCATAGCCAACCACTGATCTGGTTTTGATGAAATTTAGAACAGATGTAATTTATTAGAGGTACCGAGGTCGTATATAGGCTTGTGATAGAGTCGTTACTGCTGTATAAATTTGATAAGAAAATGTAACTTTTCAATTTGGTCAGGTATCCCTGTCATTGATATTGATATTGATCGGCGACAATTGGCCATTTACAGGGCGCGTTTACTCCGTATGTTCACGATATCGCAAGTGGGTGGGGGTGTTTTTTTTTATCGCCGCCGACGATCTGCGGGATGAGGACATCCGTGCTATTTTATGCGGCTATCCGATGGAAGTGGGGGCCCATGTCTGCTTCCATTTGCGGGACAATTGTGTTTAACTCAGCGCCATCTCACGTGCATATATTTGTTCTTCGTTTGGGAAAACTTAATAATTTTACTATGTAAGTTGTATTTAATACGGCCGATTACAAGTTTATGGGTGAATTTCACGAGCGATTTGAACGCCGCCGCGGGCTGTCATTAGTGTTTATTAAATTGTACCATACTCACACATTAATAAATTTAATTATCCTATTTTATAAATAAGTACTATGATATGTATGGTATGTAAGGTACAATGTCACTTTTATAAATATTTAATTAAAAAAAATCTTTATTAAAAAAAAAAAGTGGGACACTAATGAAACGTTACACGCCGCGTTCAAACGGTTGTGAAAATCACCCTTATCTGTCCCACTGCTGGGCAAAGATCTCACCTTTTGTCTAACATAGGTTTCTGCTTTGAGACGTTTGTTGTCAACCGGTAAATTATATTACTTTATATAGGTATATAAAATATGATAAATATAAATATATTTAAGTAAATGCACACTTAGAAGAATATGTAGACGCATGGATTTTAAGAACATATAGATAGTAAGCTGATGCTAACGATATGCGGCCGCCACTACAAACTTGAAAACTGATAGAAAATCCTTGCAAGGAACTTATCGAAAAAGTCCCGAGTGTTAACAAAGTGATGGCGAACGCAGCGCTGTCACGCCGTCCGGAGCCACTTCGCAGTTTATTGCCGACCTCCAGAGTGTTACTTACCGGCACCCAGGCTTTACTGCAAGACGTACTTTATTTCAATGAGACTAGTGAGGGTTCCAACCAAACAAGTGTTGGAAAAATGTATATGAATAAAAGTTTAGTTAGTAAAGTATAATATTACCCTGGGAACCGGGAGAACAAGCAATTTGTGCTTAATTTATTTTTATAAAAGCTTTGAGTGGTAACTTTCGGGCTGTGAAATATTCAGGGCGGAGGCGACACGACGAAGGCAAATTAACCTTACAAAAGATTTCTTAGTAAATTAGAGGGAGGCGTCTCAAAGGCCATGAATTTTTTTCCAATAAACTTTGCGGATATTTGGAAATATAATTAATGAAGAAAATAGAGACGGTTTTCTATCGATATTTAGTTTTTTTGGCTAAAAGATCTTATTTCTTCTTTTATGGCTAGAACAATCATGCCAGCCCAGAATCCCAGGGTCACCATTCTAATTTCAAAGAGCACTTCTTCAGTTTTCAATTTTAAGAACGTCGTTATTGACGCCGAAGCATCTTTCGTTCCCATCTATCTTATCGGTATAAAGTGAAGTAAAATCAATAACAGTAGGCCATTGATTTTGCTTCCCTGTATACCTTAACAAATTGAAGAGGCCTGTCCACTTCTTGAGCTGACATTAAGATATTACAATACATCTTTCCATAGAGGACACTTCTCTTAGATTCCTTCTCCTTTCCGAGCTTATGTACTTTAAGTTTTATTCGGTTTATTAGAAAGTATTAACGTATCAATTAATTGAGATAGTCACTTGAAATTGTCATCTCTTGTTATTTGATAAAGGCACAGCGGGAGTACACTCGTTATTACTTACTCAGTTACTCACCCTATAGAGCAGACTGTTACAGAGTTGCGCGCGCAATTTTGTTGTTGGGCGCAAGTTCAAGCACTGACGCGATGTCATAGGTATAATATGCTGTAGCGGACCTAATTTAAAAGTTAAATTTTAGCTTCTTTTTAGCTTGACGACTCTGCTGATAAAGCTTTATCAGTGGCGTATTACAGGTAAATAGTAGTTCAATTTAGGCACCTAAAATGAGTCGCATTAATACTAAAAATTAAGTCGATAGTACGAATTTGCGATGCAGTTCAGTTTAGGTTGTAAACTAGATCGCGTTAAGAGATGATGGTAAGCCCCCAGTTCTTTAGAAGCAAAATAAAAAATCCTTCTAAATCCCTCGAGTTTTCTTGACATCTTATACAGTGTCTGCAGCCATGAATAGATGCCTGTAATATCTCATAACTCAAGTCCTATTAATTACCCGTAGCGTAGCTTAAAGACGAGTAGTTATAGTTTTGAATAAACCATCGTAAGCATGAAGCAAAACTATACGGCTTCAGAGAAACGCCCTGAAATTCCGCAAGAGCGGCGCGCCACAGCCATTCAAGGTATATTAGTGACAGCGCCTTCTGCAAATCTGTTGACTGTGGGTTGGCGGGCCTGTCTGCTAGTCCCACATCCGAGTATATCAGCTAACGCGGTGCGCGCGCAACACGACAGGGCATGGTACCCGAACAAGCGACGAGCGTTGTGATTTCACGATCTCGAAATGATTCTGCGGCGGCAAGCAAACTTGGAATAAAAATGTCAAAGCAATATAAAACTACAATGTTAACAAACTTTGCTTACGCCACATTCACTTTAATCATTGTCGGCGACACGGAAAACACGTCTTCCGGAACGATCAGTCTAAAAGTTTCCCATTCGGTGCATTGTAATGCCACTAATATGAGACTTAAAGTACATTATAAATACGCAAACAAAACACCAAATTATGTATTATTGTACGCCGCGCGTTGCCGTTTAATTAACAAGAACATTTATTAAACTACAGTCTTTACACTGAGCACGATCATTACGTAACACTCAAATCCTCTTACATCTCGCGCCACTTCCCATAGCCGTGGAAATGGAAGACCCCCCTCCCCACTCCACGGGGGCGGGGGGGTCGGAAACGGTCGTCAGATTTGTCGCCCCGCCGCCCAACAATTACCGTTGCGATCTGCCTCGTAATTTATACGTATAAACAGGGTTACGACGGGGCTAATTTCAACAAACCTGATGAATTATTGAGGGTTGGTTTCAGTTGGTCATGATGTCATGAGAAAAGTCGTACAATAGGACCGATATATGGAACATATGCAGAAGTGAACGTGGTCAAGACATTCTTAGTCAAGTCGGAGCCTATTCCAAACAATCTCGAATAGGAAAGGACGGTCGATATATTTATGACAATGTAATTGATCAGGGGTCAATGAAAAATATATTTTCATAGACAACATCAATCCTTTGCGAACTAGTAGCCAAGGAGTCAATTGGGATACAAATATTTTTAACTACACTAAAACAGTTTTATAATAATGCCACCGGAGGCGTCAGGCCATTTGTCACGCCTTCACTTTTCGCTCCGACGCACGTTATCAACACGTGGGCGTCACGCAAACTTGCGCTTACGTTTCTAGTATACGATCTTATTTGTATAACTAATTGTACCGGACACAAGTAGCACGTGAGTAAGCAGCTCAGACATCGAAAGACATAGTAAAGTAGTTTATCACGGTGTCGCCTTGCCCTGATGTACGGTCTCAGTTTCTCTCTTGGCTGTAGTTCGTAATTATTACGTAGAATGAAACACGCACAACGACTTTTTGGCAATATTATCGGAGTGGTTTGCCATTGCCTTCTTCATTCAGTCTATTGATAAGGAGTAAATATCGGATTTTTAAGCAAATACATTTTTTTGTCATTACAATACCGAATAGAATGGTTAAGATTTATTGAAAAACACACAGTATTATATTATAGCCAGCCTGTTGGACTCAGCGCCCTCATTTGTTTTATACACTGTTCTTTATTAACATGTCCGTCACCACCCACCGCGTTTGACGGTAGGTTGAATGTCGAAAGCGATAAAATTGCGTCAAAGCTGTCACGCCCGTGCGAACGAGGCGTAAAGTACAGTGTGACGCATCTATCACGCAGTTCGCCTGCTCAATTAACTTGTCACTCCTCAGATGAGCCCCGCAGAGGTTAAGTTTGGGATGGATAGCTTTCACACTTTTTTGGTGAAGGAGAAAGGTAAATTACTAGTACCGCTTAATAACGTAAATATAATATATAAATTCTTCGTTTATTAATTTACGTGTCTTGACCTCTGACAATCCCAGTTATTAGTTTTATTATTATTCGTTGTGCTAAGAGGCTTTAATGTAATGTATATAAAAATGTGGGTATGGTATTGAAATGTTGTTGAAATTGAAAATATATAAAACGTATTAGCATTCAGAATAACATTTACTTCATCCTTCGAACGAACCGAATCCTGAGGCCGTTTATGCACAGTATCCTCGCCGGATCAGTTTTCCGATAAAAGCCGGTGCAAGTTATAAGTTCTCTGAACACGACACAGCGTACGGCATTCGAAATATTCCACAACTTTTGACAGACGCCGCGCTGTGAACAAAAGACCACAGGGTCCAATTTGTCAGCAGTCTACAAATGAAATAGGAAACTCAAACACATCTCAAGTGTAAGATGTATATATGATTTCAAAGGTACATTTAGCTAGACATGGACACTGTGAGGGCACAGCATAACAAAATTATATATATGTTTAAGCAAGACATTATTGAATTCGCATGCATGTGTCATACAATAAATATTTGTTATAATAATAATGCTTTAAAGACCACGAGGATTTGGGGTGAGGAATTGGGTCGACGTTTATTTTGTGTGGATGTGATCGACATTCCGGTTCATGTCTGTCCAAAGGATTTCTTTGGCCATCCAACGGGGCAATGCTGCAGAGGTTATGGGGACCACTGAATCGGACATGAGATGGAACATGAGCTGGATGGATCTTTTATTGGTTTTTTATATTTTTCAAATTTTATAATGAAATTTTTACTTATGTTTCTTGAATAAATGCTTATTAAAATAATAAATATACGTATAATATAAACAATAATAAATACCTGGTGGGAAGTACGGCGTACCGACGCTCATCATCGGGTTCGGGGCCCGGTACTCCATCTCACTCACACATCACTGCACCGTCAATATATCACACACACACACACAAATATATAGTTTTTTATTTGCGCAATAATTGCGTCCGGAAGCAGCGCATATTGTATTTTTTTACATTACTTTTCACGAATGGAAACTTGTTGTGAGCTGAATTTTTTTATGTACCCATATTCTGGCTGAAAAATATTGTTCTTATTGATTCAATTTCAGGAGGCAAAGCTACCGCAGCATATGTCATATGCATCGACACAACCGTTATCACATCACTCACTATAGTAAAGTTGTATTATATAGACATACTCAAATTAAAACGGCGAACGAAACCAAAACTTCTCCCTTAATTTCTATTATGAACTTAGTCACAATACACCTCCTTATGGCTATAATATCTATCCATTTCTAGATCTCCAAAGAAAAACAAAGGAAGTATAAAATAGAGATGCGCCAGAGCATACATCGATATCGATACACAGACCATTGTGCCCGCGTCAAAACATTTTATCGTGTACGTCGCGTTGATTTAGCCGCGTTGTCTGCCGGCGGCCATTCTCCTTCACTCGCTCTTATACACTCATAAATAAATAAGGCAGCGACTGAGAACTAGGGATGGCAAAATCGACTTTATTTTAAGACAATGGTACTTCGTGAACTATATGTTTTAAAAAGTTATACTTTTGCTTTACGTGTACATTACAGGTTGTTATCAGTGAAAAAAATGGGTTTCTAGAATAAAGAAGTAAAGCTTAATAAAAAACCAAAGTTGGACAAAACAGCAAGAAATAGAATATTAGAAATAGAAGTAACTGGTGCGACAACAACGGTAGCCCGTCAACATTATTAAAGGCACAGACCTTCCGGGTGTATAAGGTAGATAGATAGGTCACAACGCGAGCCCAATGCGGAATGGTAGGTTTCAACGAAGCAGGAGAAAGCCGAAGAAGATATGGATGGAGTGCGTTTACCAGGAAATGGCTAAAAAGAAAGTTATCTTGAAACAGAGGAGAAAAGTGGAGGAGACAGATGCTGTATTGACACCAAATAAATTGAGATAAGGGTAGGTAGATGATGATTGTAATTTGGGTCAAAAGTTAATTTACTCGTTGAGAACTTTCATACTTTACTTTCCTGCGAGTGGCAACCCTGGCAACTAAGAGCCGCGCATTAAACTAATTGAAGCAACTCGAGCAGGCTGCATTTATGGTTATTAAGTGCACTGACTGCTCTATCATGTCTATTTAGATTACATGTTAACGGTCGATAGTGGAGACTCGTATCGTAGTTTTTAGGTTAAGGTTCTCTACTTGTATTTGAACACGCAAGTGTATCAAACTGTGTATAGTTTGATATCAAATGTTTAGAACTCTTTACTAAAAGAGCTTCCAAATCAAAATTATCAGATAAAAATACAAGTAACGTTGAAGTTCACAACTAAGTTATCTTTTTCAGATTAGGTTGCAAATCCGAGTGTCATTGATAACGTTCGCTCTTCTTTTTTGTTCAGAAAAAGATGTCGGCAAGGATTTATCGTCACTATTTCAACGATTTTTTTTTCTACATTCTATTTTATAGATTAAATTTATTGACATAACAAACAAATGTCTAGTTCCAACAGTAAGTAGATTAAATAGGTGTTCAGCTATATAATTACTGATATTAAAAAGTAAACACCCATCAGTAAATTCAATATTAATTTCCTTTGCATCCACTGTGAATCGAAAAGAAACAACTGCGAGTGGATGAAATTGCAAATTGCCAGCGGAAGCGCTAGAGTTGTTTATACGAGAATCAAATGAGAAAAAATATCGGCATTTCGTGGAATCGATTACGTACAACATAGCGCGTTTGGAGGAGCAGCTGCGCCCTTTTTCTATGGCAGACAGTGCAGACTGTTCGAGATAAGGAATCGTTCTAATGGTATTTTCTCCTTAAAAGAACCCTCTGGATTTGAACACAGATTTTTAGCCTAGAAAGAGACAAACATTAGATATGTCCCAACAGTATGATGAAAAACGTTCTCTGTGCCTGGCAGCCACAAAGGAAGCCATTCAAACGGCTCAATTTTGAATAGACACGTTTAGTAAAACACGAATAGACCTGCAGACAGTATCTATAAATAAATATATAAGGACAAATCACACAAATTGAGCTAGCCCAAAGTAAGTTCTAGACTTGTGTTATGGGATACTATACTAACTCAAAGATACTATATTTTATAACATACATATATAGATAAACATCCAAGACTCGGGCCAATCAGAAAAAGATAATTTTCCATCATGACCTGACTAGGGATCGAACCTCTAAAAATTAGTAGTAATACATATGATGGTACGAATTTGCGATGCAGATCAGTTAAGGTCCTGAACTGGATCGCATTAAGATGTTAGTTCTCGTACCCCCCCCTAGTTGTAGTACCCCTTGATCTCGTTAATTGCACGTGGAAGGACACGCTAATGAGAATTATAAAATATAATGAGCTAATAACGAAATATTTCTTTCAGTTCTTCATCTAGTTGTAGACAGCCGCCATTTTGCATTTTTTAAACTCTAACCTTGCTTTAGTTTTTTGTGTCAGTACTCCATAAATTGTAATTTAGTTAAGTTTCAATTTGTTTCAGTTTATAATACTTTTGGAGTAGAATTTTCCATCTAATTCTGTCCTCAGCCATTGATTTCACCTCCCTATATGACACGACCTCTGCCTTCTCTTTTATTTCATCTAGGAATGCCCTTTTTGGCTTTCCTTTTCCTCTTCTTGCTTCGATTTTATTTTCCCCTTCTTGTTTCTATTGCTTTCAATAACGTTCTTCTGCTCCACCGACAAGAACCAAGTTCTTAAATTAATGAATGATGATGATAGAGTAGAATAAGTTTTGTATTTGAATTGGCTTGCACTTTCGGCCACAACCATTTGCAGTTCTGTAGCGCCACTGTCTACTCGCCCTCTCATCTCCACCACTGCACTGTCTCAATGTGAATAGTCGCTTAAAAAGCGAATCTGACGTGATAAATATCCCGGACGGAAGCCAGGGTTTATATTACTGAATTGGTTATGAAACTCGCCGCGTTATAAATTGATGCGATGGATTGATTTGATGTCGATTATTGATACAATCGGTCCTTTCAGAATATCGATACGAGTCCGTTTATTCGTGGTTAATTTTATAGAAATATGCTATTACATTTTCAATGAAATGAGGTCAGGCAATTTTACTATTGGCTAAAAATACCCCACTGACGATAATAAATTGTATTGCGTTATTAACTGTATTGAGCGAGCACATAAATGAAGTGGTATTTAATCAATTCGAATATCATTTCCGTTAATTAATTAAAATGGTACAGAGAAACAATAATTTCAATTTGTTTCGTGGAAATCATTGAAATACATGTATTCATTTTCCAGGAATGGAGTGTAAATGCGAATTTTGGGATGAAAAACCCGATAAACGAACTACATACCGAATTAACAACATTTACTGCTATCAGAACAAACAGACTTAGTATGTTCAATCACATTATGTAGCTGATTCATGATTAATGATATAGAAGACTAGTCTTTGGCTGCGACTCGTCTCACGGAAAAAAGTATGCATAAATCACCATAACAAAAATCACCTCAGTGCCGATACTCCGTTATTTACTGGTAGTGAAAATTCTCGACTCCCGACGAGGGAACTTCTGAACGATTTACTTCACGAACATAATTTTGTGTCAAAAATTACATTTCAGAGAAACTTATCGGCCAGTATCTATCGACATCATACACATGTAAATAGAGACGTTGAAGTCGGCAGTTTATCGAAAGTGCCGCCGCCTCTCGGGGGAAATATGAACCGGCTCTATAGAGCTCGTTTCTATTTTCCGAGTATCGTATTCTATTTTATATCTTTTCCGTTCAAAGGATAGTGTTAAGAGGAGACCTGGTAACACTATGGTAGAAAGTTATTTTATCTGTCTCATCTGAGCGTTTTTGCGTCTTCTTTCTCAACCATAGAGCAAAACCACAGGGCCGCGTAAGAAATAAACTTAATTTTTAAGATTTGGCACTGATTTTACGATCGGCTTTTTTTTCCCTGATGTTAACACTTTTTGGGAATGCTATTAATGTCTATCAGCTGTCAAGGCCAAGAGATTAATCTCTTAGTCGCCTCTTACGACATTCACGAGCGGGAGTATCAAGTAGTCATATTCTAGGACGGGAATTTCTATAAACATGCAAGCGGGCAGGAAGTAGTAATTTCTCATGTTTCAAGTAAAACAAACGCTAATTACAATGATCTTCGGTTAAAGTCAGCAATTAAACTTAACATGTAAATGCCATATCACCGCTAATACCGCACAAGCTTATTATAATTACACTGCTAAACACTGAACTACTTCCCCCCTCGTCTCTGGGGAGTTCGTATTTGCCTCGAGTACAGTCCACTGGATGTCGAGCACAAATTCGTTGCAAATTCGTCTCTATTTCCACCGCATAGGGTAACTTGATGTGCAGACAACATAGTTTTCTTGCAGTAAGAGGCGAATATGCAATTAATTTGGATAGCATTGCACGTCTGAGCGATGTTGAGCTCACTCCATTTCGTACTTTACGATTCCGTCTCTGACTAAAGGCATAATTATTGACCAGCTAGCTGCGCCCTGAGGCTTCTCTCCCGTGGGAAATTCGGGATAAAAAGTGCATGTGTTATTCCAGGTTATGCTCGATATGAGTTCAGTGAATTTGACACATAAAAATATTTAAACTTTCGCATTTATACCTAATAAGTAGACAATTACTAAAAGTGTTGAACGTTTCTGTGAAGCCTCAAAAAAATCAATACATATAATAAGACTGTATGTAGGCTATGTCTGTATATAAAGAGATATTAATGAAAAATAATTATGGGACCAATAGAAGCCAAAACATTACTTTTTTGTATTTCTGTCTGAATGTTGCTCGCGCATCACGCAAAATCTACTGAATAGAATTGAATGAGGATTGGATGAATTAACAGTTGTATAGCGCGGAGTCTAACTTAAAATCCGGTATAGGTTGCATCGCGACACGTTACTTAGAACCCGAGATATTAACAATAATAACTTATGGGCACATGAAATAAACGCGGGATGATCCGCGGGCTACTTTTATGTAAAGAGTACATTTCATTGTAATAACAAAGTGAACTACTTTGAATATAACAATACATTTCGTGAAAATCCATCAAAAAGAAACATCAAAGAATTACTTCTACATATAATAAAACTAATACTTTTAGCGGAAAACCCATTAAAATTAAACAACAAAGGCAAAATGCAATAAATTATGACGCGTAAACAATGCCGCCCATTTGAGCTGCAGATTTGAGCACTCGGTTAAATCTTGGCAAGTCTCAATAAACAAAAGTACATACGTTTCCGTGCCATAAATAATAAAATATCCATTCGCAATAGCTTCGTTTTTAGCACATCAACAATGAGAAATCATCCGTGATCTACATAGATGTAAACAAATGTTTACTGAAATGTTTGTCTTGTATGAGTTCTTAAACATATAGATCACAATTAGTGATTACAACACAATGCATGACGGCAGTCGCTAGTATCTTGTGATCTTGTGAAACCAAAAATGATTTTTAATTTTATTCCTTGTAAATATTTTTATAATTCAGATCGAAACTAACAATATCAAAATGTGTCCCATTTGGCGAAAAAAAATCGCGGTTACCCTAACGCAGTCTAGTGACACCCGCTGGGGAGCTAATACCTCCATTATTAAAACGTAAACTCCACTCGACTCGCTACATTCATTATCCGAACACAACATTTAATACACAAAAAATAATAGACTAAATACAGCACCATATTACTTCACACAGGTCCTTGATCGATCGAGATTTATCGACACGATCACATCACTATAAAATCGGAAATCGCGCGCGACAACGTCCTCGCATTAACACGAGCATAACCTAACTGCCTCTGCGAGCGTCGAGGGCTTCGCGCACGCGCTGTCATCCCCAACACGTCTATTCAGGAATCAACTTTGTAGCCAACGAAACAAAGTTTAATATTGAATACATTGTGTGACAGACACCTGTATAAGCGCGTAGGGGGTCGGAAGTCCGCGGTGCAGTGTCATTTCCACTGTTTCCACATTACTTCCCGACAAAAATGAGATTTGCCGACGTGCAGTAACGTGATTACCGCATCCAGCCCGGGGGAAGGAGTGTATCGGCTTCTGGACTATGTGCGGTTAATATTTATAAACGTGGTGAAGTATGTTTTAGCGTAAGGTTTTGAGACTTGAGTTTTGATTTCATTTTTAAAGTCTCTTACATTAATGAAATTACCTAAATGTTTTTTTTTATTGTAAAATAAGGTCCATATTGAGATACATTGTATGTGTATGTATTGGGGATTTATAAGTAAAGGGAAAATATATAATTTTGATTATCATTTTGACTCGCAGAGAAATAGAAAGAAAGCGTCTGCATTTATTTATTTATTTATTTTTCTATGCTTTTTATTCAGAAAAGTTGTATCTGAATAAAAACTACATTTCGGGCCAAAAAATTCCACCTTTGACATATTTTTGCAGTAAAAGCCATTATTTAGCTACACATCTCTATACAAATATATAGTTGTGTGGATAATAATATAGATGTAGTAGCTAGTCTTTTCTTGCATTAGTACTATATTCATAGAATAAAATTACAAAGAAGAAATCTTACAAAAATTTAGTCCAGTCAACAGCTTCCGGATATAAATTAATACAACAATAAAGTCACCTTATGTAACGACCAAGACGTTAATAGAACCAGAATTAGCCGCTATAAGTCGCCATCGGCATACGGTCGCATTTGACGGACATATTTTATCGACATCATAAATCTGACGCGTAAAATTGAGGCTTAAATTAGCTTGATTGGATGGGGATTGGAAACAGAAAATATCTTCTTCAAGACCTTAGTCTTGAGATTATTTGAGTTAAACTATCAGGGTATTTAATGTACCTATACTATCTTAGATGATTATTACGATAAGTAATAAACGCGTGGCGTTGTGTCCTAGAATAGAACCACTCCATATCCTCTTGTGGATGTCGTATGAAGCGAGTAAGGGACACACCACGCCCTAGGTAGCTGATAGGCAACACTATTCCAAGAAGGGTTGACGTCAGGTGGTCGGTTGTAAAATGAAACCGAATCTTTAAATATTTTTTTTTACGCTGGCCCCGGGCTTCGCGACTTCACAACCTCGTACGCAACTGGCAACATGCAGAGATGAGATGAGAGAGAGACGATGAGAGTAATAATATCAAAACTATGTTTTTGCGTGTTCATTAATTTAAAAAAAGGTAGTAAAAACAAAATCGAAAGAACGTAAACCGACACGGAAACACAAGCATCTGTCGATGTTACAGCAAAGTCAACTATTTATACGCAAGCGGTGCGAGGTCGATAGTTCACACGACGCGACTGCCGCGCTAACAAATTGCCAGCCGGATCATCGATATCGATATAGTCACTTGTGTACATCACTATTGTTAATTAAACTGGCGAGCAGTGATCTGAACGTGGATTTCAATTCCGATTAATTATTCAGACTGATAAATCGAAACACATATCGATGCTAGTTTGTGTACATTTTATTATAAAATGGACTGTCATCATGTATGTTTTGCGTTTCCAATGTGCAATATGTTTTTTTGTTTGCTCTATGAGCAAACATGTATCAAATCTCAGGGAAGAAAATTAATTACAGGATTGAGAGAGATCGTAACAGTTTGTAACTTGAACACAATTCAGTGAACTGTATTTAAAATTGTTTTGTATAACCTACATGCGTACATTATGTGTACGGAAGGTAATTTTGGCCATGGGTGGAGCTGTGGGCCACAGTTAGTTTCGTATATTCGGAAACCAGATCCGTTACACTCCAAAATGTTAACTAAAATTTTCATATTTCAAGCTTAATCCACAACACATCTCTCTCTCATTTGAGTATTTTACCGGTCGCTTCCGATGCCATTGAGCGTCGGAGCTCAGGATCCACTACTAGGTTTATCTACACCACATCCTAACATATTTTAAAAAGAATTTCCCCTGTCGCATCTGTCAATCTCTCTGGCTGTATGAACGCGATAAACTCAAAAAGCACCGGACGAATTTTTTTACGGTTTTCACTAGTTAGTGATTCCTGAGGAAGTTTTAGGGGTATAATACCCCTCGGGTTTTACCCGAGCGAAGCCGATGTGCCTAGTAGTGATGATATAATCAAAGTGACGCTAAATACGTTTCCTGTCCGAGCAAAAAGGCAATCACCTCTTGACAAAAGGAACGCGTGTCGCCCTGACTACAATGCGTTGTGAGCTCGACGGTTAAGAGGGGACAGAAATGTGTCTGGACCCGGGCGTACACTGGCCGTAAAGTCCAAGCATTAATTCAGAAATTAGACCTCAGTAATTTTGGGATCATATTCTAAATTCATAATAGGTTACGTCCCTTTCACGCCATTGTTATGATTTCTTCTTATATTTTATTATTTATATTTTTATATTAACATGACATACTATTACACAAGTTAGAAGCGTACGGAATTAGGGGTAATGTGTTAAATTTAATAAAATCATATTTATCTAATCGTAAACAGTTAACAGAAATTTCAAAATTCAATCCTAAAACACAATCGGAACAACATTACTTATCAACTGAACGTTCTGTATTATATGGTGTTCCACAAGGTAGTGTGCTTGGGCCCCTTCTTTTCATAATATATATTAACGATCTTCCAAACACTACCAAACATAATATGACTTTATTTGCGGACGATAGCAAGATGTAATGATGTAAATATTTATCAATTAGATATTAATGCAACTTTAACATGCATAATTGAATGGCTTGATAATAATAATTTAAAGATAAATCTTGACAAAACCAATATAATGCATTTTAGTCAAAGACCGCTTGATACGGAAAATTATAAAATAGAATATCAAGGCCATGTGTTGAAAGAAGTTGATTCAACAAAATTTCTAGGGCTAACTATAGATTCTAAATTAAACTGGAAACCCCATATAGATGGTCTTAGTAAAAGACTTAGTAGTTCGGCGTTTGTACTATTTAAACTCTCAAATGAATTAAACATAAAAGCGCTTCTTACAGCTTATCATGGTTTAGTGGAATCAATACTTAGATATGGAATAATTTTTTGGGGCAATTCGACGGATAAGGATATAGCTTTTAAAATGCAAAAACGCTGTATTCGCGCAATGTTTAGACTCCAAAGCACTGATAGTTGTCAGCCGTTTTTTAAAGAACACAAAATTCTTACACTTCCGTCACTTTACATACTTGAGGTAGCAACATTTGTGAAAACCAATGCTCATTTATTCCCTCGTCTAGCTGATGTTGTATTGAGGAATCATCGAGATATCTATCGATTATGCATGCACCCATCAAAAACTGCTTTACTCGGTAATAGCATAGTATGTATGGCACCGAAAATTTACAACAAAATTCCAAATCAATATAAAAGCTTAAATTTAAATCTATTTAAAAAGCACCTCAAGTCTTTATTAACTGATAAATGTTATTATACTTTAAATGATTTCTTTAATGATAGACTCGGATAGAATTTAGGGCTAGTATAGTACATTATAGTTCATTATAGTTTGTTTTGGATTTGTAGTGGATAGCATGCTCCTTTTTATTTAATTATATTTGCATACCTATATTCGGTAAAACGTGTAGGTCTAATTCATTTTGACTATTTGTACTCATGTTTTTGGCAAATAAATGTTTTCTTTCTTTCTTTCTTTCTTTCTATTGCCTTAATTATCACTTGAAATTCGATCACGGGAACTGCTTAAAAAAACCAACAATGAATAACAAATTTATCAACATTTCATAACCACAAACAGATTAAGCGACAATCAGTCGATAAACGCGACAAAACTTCGACACAGCGCACCTCACTAGACACACAACAAACCAAACGGTCGCGAGGCGCGTCAGTTACGTTACGCCCAACGTGTACCGTCACCACAATATATATTTTTTGAAACAATAACTGAATAGGACAATGAGTATTTTATTGAATATGAAAGTAATTAATAGAGATGATAAAAAGGCTACGAAATAACAGGAGTTATTATTAATCTAGCTGCTAATTATTTGACGTATTAAAACCTTTTATTTCGATAGATTTTTATAGAAAGCGATGCTACTGTAGGTAGCCTTATATACACGGTCGATCAATGCAGACGTTGGCCACCCTTTGGAGTCTAGGCAACCGAGTTGTGATTGTCAAAGTATGAAAAATTCAAAGTATTAACAAAATTCTTGATGAATTTCCTGATGTCACCTATGTTATTATTTTCCACTCCGGAATCCTCCACACTACTATCTTTCAATCCCCAAATTGTTGCTTTAAAATTTCTTTGCTATCGCTACAGAAGAGTTCTGTCAGTGTTTGCGAACGAGGGGGCAATTGTCGCTGACGCTCCTCTTTCAGTCTGTAGGCGCATGCGCCGCAACACACGAGGCAAGGCTTTGTAACGTATAGAAGTGACAGTAAGGTTCGCATGCTCAAACGGGCTTCGGAAACAATTTGAATCTATTACTTATTGTGTTGAGTGTAGTGGTGTCGTGTATAATGGTACTTACCTGTGAACAAATGAATATTGGTTTGAATATATTTTAAAAAATTGATGAGACAAATTAAATATGAATATTTAAAAAAAATGATGAGACAAATTAGACAATAATTTTCAAATCTCACTTGGAACAGTTTTGCTAACACACTATTTTAGACAGAATGAGACTAAAGTGTAGTAATTATAAGAAAAACCGCGCCATAGATTGGTAATAGTCTTATCAAAATGAAAAAGTTTTGATACACAAATACCATACCATAATAATTATAACTGTATTTGCTCAACTCCAATTTAATACTCTGGATAGGAGGAGGATTTGTCAAGGAGGATATCCGTGCTATTGGTCTGACAGCAAAGGATGCAAACACCGTACGAAGTGGAGAGGAAACAGAGTAAGTGGTCCCTGGGATCCGGCGGTTAACGCCTGTGGAAGTGATCGGGAAAATGCTAAGATTTAGGAAGTTAGGGTGAGATGAAGAGTTGAGGACCTCTATTATCAATGCCAACATCATTCCTCGCGAGCTCCGCCCGCCACTTCTGAACGTAATTAGGTCTATGTCGTATCGTGCTTTGTTAGCCACAGAGCCCGTGTTGACACATTACAGCGAGCCATTGGCGTATTATGTTGCTTGAGACAACGTTATTGTGCAGTTCACAACACCTAAAGCTACCCAAATTCATCGCTATTACCGCTGCATAGAGATCCATGCAAGTTAATTGACGTGCTGTCGATTGTGCGGGATTTGGATCGCGGACATCTAGAAAGCGTTCTCATTAAATGAATTAACGTGCGAAATAACCTCTTTCGTTTTAGCGTATTCGGGGCAGTGAGAGCGCGAACTCAATTTCAACTTCATGGAAATAATACTAACACGTTTACATCTTATCAGCGAACACCAGAGGGTGGTTCGCAGAGCGTTTCGACCGCTGATGCTGCGCGGTCATTACAATCCGTAAATTTTCTTGAGGAAAGAATCATTTCCAAAATCAATCATTCATAAAATTTACATTACTACAGTACAGAGTAATTGATGTAAAGTCATATAGTAAATTCTTGTCTTTGTTAAAATTTGAAAAATTGTAATGACAGCGCGACCGCAGCGGTCGAAACGCTCTGCGAATCACCCCGGACAGTTTTTAACCTCGCCAATTTATTGTCGTCTAGAAGCTTCTGAGACATACATTAAACAGTCAACTATTATGCAGGTTTCCTCACGACACTTACCTTCGCCGGAAGCAAGACTACATACTATCATGAGTCAGATTGGTATACAAACACATAATAAAATAATATATTGACTTTTCAACTAAAAAAAACACCGTTACGTACAGAAAGATATCTAGGTAGTTATATATCTGCCCACACTTGGCAGGTGACTCAGGAGGCAGGTACTCGTACATGAGTAGCATGACTACGATTCTAACCTGGGATAGTAAGAAACTCATATAATATTTTAACCTTCCCTCGAAAGAAAACACTTCCACTAAGCACTTAATCATAGCGATCCTCATTAGCTAAGTAAGTAGCCGTGTCGTTTGTTAAAACTTAATCAACGTTAATTATACCGAAGGGCGGTCGGGCGAGCGAGCTAATCCTCGCAAAACACTGTGGAATCTTCGTCGCTTCTGCGTGTACTTGTGTCTATGTAATATAGTTGTCGATAGAGGCTAGTTACAGAACGTAGCATTCGCTACATGATTTTACTTTCATTTTAGGCTGTCGGATGTGGTTTATTTAAATTAATTATATTAAACAGTTACATAGAATCTTTATTACTAAAATTAAATTTTTGACCTAGTACCTACAGTTAAAGTTGGTATCAATCCCAACTAATACTACAAATTCGAAAGTAAGTAAATTTGTTTGTTACCTCTTCACGCTTCTACTGGACCGATTGGCATGAAATTGGATACACGGGTAGACAATAACTGGAATAATACATAGGGTACTTTTTATCCCGAAATTCCCACGGGAGCGAATCCCCGGAGCGCAGCTAGCATGGAATTATTTTAAACCAATTCAATTTTTTAGTTTTCTTAGAGCAGTTGCTCAAAATACAATTTACCTCCAATTCGCTAACTAAAATAAAAGAGATTATTACGTACAAAAATTTTAAACTAACGCGAACAAAAGAATTCGAAATACGAAAATCAAAAAGCCGATATTAAAAAATCCCAGATTAAAAAAGATTCGTTTGCCAACATTCGCGTTGCGAATGGATAAATGAAATAACGAGGGCTGGCTGGAGAGACAGGCGGAAAAAGAAAAATAAAACATGCGCTCAAACTGCCGTAAAGGTTTTTCATTCATTATTTTTCAGTTTGAATTGATAGAACATAATCTGGAGCTGTGTTGCATCTAGGTTGAAGTGTCACACG
This sequence comes from Plodia interpunctella, assembly GCF_027563975.2. Taxonomy (NCBI): domain Eukaryota; kingdom Metazoa; phylum Arthropoda; class Insecta; order Lepidoptera; family Pyralidae; genus Plodia; species Plodia interpunctella. The sequence goes on from NC_071315.1 coordinate 6,630,151, forward strand.
ATCCGCTAGAGAGCAGCTCAGTCGATAGAGCATTGGACTTTCAATTCAAGGGTCAAGGGTTCAAGTCCCTGTTCGGACAGCTCTCTTATTATAATAATTTAAATTCTGTTGTTTACATTTTTTTTTTCTGTTGTTTACATATGTTTCACTTTAGTTAACATATAAACGTGGTGCACCATTACATTTGTTGAAGGGTTGTGTCACTATAATTTTTTACAAATCCCTCAACAACGTAAAGCATACCGAAAGTCTTTTAAGGTGAGATGCAAAAGTAGCAGGATCAGAGTTTAAAATAAAAACCTCGTTTACGAAACGAAATCCTTACAAATGCGAACTACCTGAAAGTGCTAATGAAACCGTCAACTCGACAATACCGGCGCGGAAAGTCTTGGAATATTCTAGGTAATGAGTCAAACTCCAAATTGTTACGAAACGTTGTAAAATATACTTTATTGCCTTGAAAATAAGGTAGCTAGTGTCACGTTTCCAGTTTGGTGTATCGTACGAGCGCATTTCGTCTGAATGTCACGAGAAAACTTTACCCAGCAGTCCACTAGTGTTGTGCATGTAATGACACACCGATAAAAGATATTTCTAGTGTTTGCCCATGGTCCCTGTGATAGTTCCTTGAAGATACCACGGGAATTATTTTACCCGTGGTCTCTGAATTTATTATAAGCCAACTAATTTATGTATAATAACTTTATATTATTAAAGACAACAAAATAAAACATAAATACCTGCATATACTCTATGCGTTTCAAGTCTTTTGTATTCTCTAAACTATTTTCCAATATCATATAAATATAAAGGCACAAAATAACAGTCAATTGATGTAACTCCCGAAAAGTATATTTTGTTCAAAATCCAAGCGCGAAGTCTCTCGCTCTCCGTCGCACTGTCTGCGTTACGACCAGTAGAATAATAGTTGAACTACAAATCCAATAGCAAAATCAAAATCAAATCATTTATTCAGGAATTAAGCCTTCACAGGCACTTTTTCACGTCATATTCTAAATTAAATTATATTTACCAAAGCTACAAACTACTAGCATTTCGAAACGACCACTGCTGTGAAGAAATGCCGTAAGAAAGTCATTCAAACAGTGTTGGTCCCTATTATGCCAGAAGGGCTTACCATTTTAAAAAAATAATTTTTTTTTTTAAGTATTTTAAATAATACCTCGCGCGCGCGCGCCCCTCGGCGGCAGTTCTTGAGACACGTCCGTAAATATTTATTTGCAAAAAATTGTTATAGTGACATTTTTAAGTTGTAATGTATATACCCGTGGGGCCTGCAGTACGTACTTTAAAATTGTGAATACAGAACTAGTGATTAACGCTTCAATTAGTGATAAAAGCAAAAACAGTTTTTAAACAAGACAGTTATTGTGACAATGATACTTCAAAACCAGCTGTGAGTCATCAGATGATCTATGTTTACCCGCCCATCAACTCACAATCAATTTCGCATTAGGCGACAAATTTCGTCGCTACAGTATCGCAGAGGACAGCCAAGCGGTCTACGGCGTTGACTCAAATACTTACGTCCATGGTTCAAGTCTCGACAGACCTGAGCGATTTTTTTTTTTTTTTTTTTTTTTTTTTTTTTTTTTTTTTTTTTTTCTTTTCTTTCTTTTGCAATTTTAAGGCCAAATATGGAGTTTGAATGCGCTAAATGCAAAAACAAAATAACGAACAAACAAAAATTTGATGTGTTCCTGTTGTAAAAAAATCTTTCACATAGATTGTGCGAATGTTTCTTTTGGTCGATTCCGCATTATGACGCAAGAGAACAAATCTAATTGGAAGTGTACTGTATGCATTAACAAGTTGCGTAAAAGAGAATCCTCGACTTCAATTAAATCGCCCATTCCAACAACATCTTCAACACCTACAACATCCATAAATCGCAGCCTGATGAAAGAATATGTCACGGTACGAAATAATCAAAATTGCAGGATTAACCTGGAAACTACTAATTCCTTTGAGTCGTTATCAGATGAGGCCGAGGAAGATCTGGAAAGTCACATCCAAGAATCTTTACAAAACCTGAACAGAAGCTGTCCGGAAAAACTATTGACAGATGTAAACAGACTTGAACTACTAGAAAAGGAAAATAAATTGCTTCAAGAAAAATTAGATATTGCCGACAACGAAATATGTAACATAGTACAGGAAAATGCCTCTCTAAAAAACATAATAAAAAATTACGAGCTAAAAATAAAAAAGCTTACCCACATATGTAGTGACTCGCCGTGTTCAAAGAGGATAATTAATACTTCTTTTAGGGGGAAAAGACAGAGATTAAAACAAAACCAACTAGATTTCACTTTGGACCCACAAAATTTACTTCAGTCGCAAACTACATCTAAACTAGATCAGTCATCACAACTAGAAATCATAGATGGCGCCACCAGTACCAATCTTGAATTACCATTTTCGAACCAAAGACCTAAAATATACATCTTTGGCGGAGAACAAGCTTGTGGTTTAACAAAAAGAATTATGAAGACCAGGAACGGAAAGTGGAACGACATATATGATGTACACGGATTCATCAAACCCAACGCAACTTCGAAACAAATTTTAAGCAGCTGTAATAATTTATCCTCTATCTCTAACACGGACATTATTGTTTTATCTATAGGCACAATGGACAAAAATCCATACATATTGAAATCTGATCTATGTAATATCTTGTCTAGATTTAAGGACAACAAAATTATTTTAATGAGTACACCATATAATGAATATCTTAATATAAAAAAACTTAATTATGAATTAGAATTAATTGCAATGAACTATCCTAACTGTAAATTTTTACATATTGACTACAACTATAAATCATCTCGCCTCCTAGAATTTATTGCTACTAAAATTAATGTCGAAATTGACTATCCACAATATGTTTGCAATTTTATCACAAATATATCAACGTTGTACAAAAATTATAAATATGGTGCAAATATCACAAACTCAGTAAATAAGGGTTATCATAAGTTCCAAGTCCAAAAAAAAATCACTGATTATTTTACAGAAAAAAATGCTCTCTGTACAATAAAGAAAAAATTCAAACAAAAAAACATCCTTGACTATTTTAGTACAGTAAATGATAATGTCAACAAGTCATCAATAATTACACAATCCCAAAACAACACATTTCACACAGGAAAGTTTTTTCGAGAGCAGTAAATTTGATACATTATATAAAAAACAAGACTCGGCGCACTTCCAGTTAACTACTGTTTTTTATCAGAATGTGTGTGGCTTAAATTCAAAAAAAGATCAAATTGAACTTTATATAGAAAACTTAGTGGATAAGCCCAGTTTTGTGTGTATTTGTGAACACTTCTTAGACATTCACTCTGCTCCAATGCTAAGTTTCACAAATTATGACTTAGTAACACTTTTTGTAAGAACGAATAAGACTAGGGGAGGATCACTGATTTTAGCTAGTAAAGGGAGAAGTGTAGAGGAGGTAAACATATGTAAACAACTAAGCAAAACTGAACACTTCGAACTATGTGGTATTAGAGACAAGGATACTAATTTGTATATATTTTGTGTTTATAATAATAATACCAATTTCAATGAGTTTATTGTAGGATTTGAACTATTTTTACAGCGCTTCTTCAGTAAGAAATGTTTAATAACAGGAGATTTTAATGTAGACTTACTGGCAGATAGTGCTAACAGGACAGAATTTTTGAACTTGCTGACTTCTTACAATTTTAGGTATTTAGTTGACGAAATAACATTCACTAGAAATGGATCAGAATCTTGCATAGACAATATTTTGACTAATCTGCCTGAAGTTACTCCTATTTCGACTGAAGTTGACCATAATGGACTCTCAGATGGACATGCGTGTATAGTTGCTAATATAAGTGATAGTGGGAATACTGAGAAATGGCGCGAAAACGTAGCATTCGTTGAAAAAAGGTGTTTTAACTTGACAATTTCTCTCAACTCAAATTGACAATTTGTTGAACTGGAAGCCTGAGTTAAAGGCCGTGGAAAATAGCATCAACAGTGCTTGCTGTGCACTGAGAACCTTACGGGATGAACTCACGGTGGATCAACTGAAATCGCTATACTTTGCTCTAGTTGAATCTAGGCTGCGCTATAGTATAAAATATTGGGGTAGAAGCTACGATTACAACATTAATAAAGCTTTTGTAGCGCAAAAGAGAGCCATACGCACCATGGTCCGTATACCACCATGGGAGTCATGCGTGGAACATTTCAAAAGACTTCAAATATTAACCGTTCCCTCCTTATATATTTTTGTGATTTTAACAGACTTTATTAAAAACAGAGCTATTTTTGAGACGGAAGAAGAAATATTATTACGCGAAAGTACTAGGCGAAAGGACTTAACTCTAAAAGTTATACCTGCTCTGCAAATTGTAAAGCACTGTGCGCGTCATCAGACCATAGGTTTATTTAATAAGTTGCCAATTGAACTCAAGTCAGAGAGAAAGCTTTCTAGATTCAAAAATCAACTCAGAACATTGCTGCTAAACAAGTGCTGTTATAATGTAGATGACTTTTAGGTAATTTATTGTCTATCTATCTGTAACTGATATGTATTAAAAATTAAAAAAAAAAAAAAAAAGAAATTGTTATTATAAATTGTATTTTGTAATTCTATTTGTTGGCATTTAAGTGTTAAATTGATTTTATTATACTAAATTATAATTACTAGTTTTAAGTTACAATATTCGAATGCAATGTAAATTGTTTTTATGAATAAATTGAATTGAATAAATTTATGTATAATTTTTATCAGTAATATAACAATGTAAATACACAATAAAGTACATGGTCAAAAGGTATACTGAATAAAAAAAAACAACTAAACCAAACAAAAAAACTTTTAATAAAAGATCGAGCTGACCAGTTCTCCCCGGCAGCATCCGTTCACGAGTTGACGCGTAAGTCAGCCATCGTGAAGCTCAACCATAATAGAGGGAACCTCCCAACCCGACCCAACACGCCGCCACCGGTTTGGACATTTGAGTGTGCGTGACATACTCGATCTCCATGATCTAACAAAATAGATACCTATGTTTAGCTAGCAGGTGCTCTACAGCTTATTCGCTAGGTCTCAGTAAATTATTCACAGCGGACTACAGGTAGCTCGCCTGTAGACGTGAATGGCCGTCAGGCACCGTTTCCGAGAAAGCATTGTAGCAACATTACATTGCTTTAGACAGCTCATTAGGAACATTTCCTTAGTGACGCTGTTTTGTTATCCATTGTTATATGGCGTACGTCTTTGAAGAAAAGACCGCGGAGAAGTTTGCTGCGTCGCTTCTTTATCTGTGCTTTGGAAGTCGAAAGGAAAGTTTTTTAACTAGCTATTTATGTCCTGTGCTGGGCAAAAGTATGACCTAACTACGAAAAACAGTTCCCCCTCGTGCTCCCATCAATGGGACAAAATCATGGGACAATGTGAAAACAGGGATTTCTTCCACAAAGTAGAATTTGTTTTACTTACAACAAGACCAATTTGTAATAAAGATGCGCAACTTGTGGGTAAAAAAGGTTCTGTTCTGCTCACTTTTTGTGGTTTGGAGCCCTAAAAAACTCCCGATGAATTCACTTTTAAATCCGATCCGAAACTTTTCAATTATGCCCTCGGATCAACGTTGGCCGCCACAAAAACCGGTTAATTAAGAATTGGACTCGCGCACCAAGGATTCCGTATAATTTGCTTTTTATCAAAAGTTCCTTTATATGTGCTGTAACTGTAAGACATCGCTTCTTGTTTAATTTCACGATTCTATGTCAACTAGAAGTACTCTATGGAAATTTCAAAAACAAATTATACATGTATAGCTACCAGCTTTTTCTCGCGGCTATTAACTATGTCCTTCTCCATACTTCAAACTACATGTATGCAAATTTTCAAGAAGATTGGTTGAGTAGATAGAGCGTGAAGAGTTTCGCTCACATTCTCATTTATAATATTAGTTAAGATTATGATAAGATTATAAAGGTTTTTACATTTCCAAGTCTAAGTACGGAACGCTAAAAATATCCGGCACGGTAACTGGTTGAAGGCATGAGCGCCGCCATTATTTTATTATGGATTCATCCTGCGATACTAAATTGGATTTTCGTACCGGAGAAAACAACTGCCTACATAAAACGTGATTTATCAATCTTCTCATGCCCCGTTTCCGAGAACTTTTGACGGTGGTTCGTTCGATTCGATAACGCTATTGATTCGACAATTGACTATATCGTTTTTGAACAATGTACCAGAAGATAAATAGATAGATCTTGGCAGGGTCGCATGTAATGATTTGGACGTGTGATTAATATGTCTGTTCATGTCAAACTCTTGTATTTTACCTTACGATTAAATGTGCTCGTACACGTATTTAATACTACTTCTACACTTCATTGCGCAAGTTTGCTTCCGATGTTTTCCTTCACGGGAAGAAAGTGTTCTATGAAAACGCTTACACATGTGACAATATCACGCTTACAGGTGTGTGAAAACCACTGAACAACAATAGTTTTAAAGGTGAAGCGGTTGAGGGAAATAAAATGCCTTTTAGACTATCGACTATCTCGTGACATTCAGGCTATTGGGCAGGGAAGTGAGCATCCCAGTGGGCAGCACGAGTATGTAAATAGGTTACTCGCTTGGCAGTGGCTGAGTGTAAATGTGGGGTATGATAATGATAAATAAATTTAAAAAAAAACAGCAGCAATAACACTGGCCATCTGCAAATGTTACAAAAAGAAACAAATGAAGCCAGCTATTTGAACTCGTAACATAAGCCCTGTACTCCACAGATAACAAAGTGCGGAGCATCTCTGCCTACAGCCCGCCACCCCAGACCTACACGGGTGTTGATGCGGCCGCATTGGGCGCGCGCATGCGCTGTAGACGTGCCAGTTTCCATTGACATTCGTTTGGTTCATGGAATTTATGATATAATTGAAATTTATATTAACCTGTCATTATCGAATTTCGATTCCATCAACTAGCCTATTAGCTAAATGTGGGCTTCGAGCATCGCAACCCTTGGCGCTATCTACCCCAATAAATATGTGTTACTGTATGTATTATTTATTTAATTTACATTATGCGGTTACATAGTTTAGCTGTCTGCCACAAAATAATTAATGAAGTTACAAATCAAGATTAAGGTTTATTTACACAGAAATATTAGCTGATCGAAAAGGAGAGCGTTAATAGTTAGTGTCCGCACCACGAAAGAAGTACCGCTAACGTGGCGCTACTGTCGCTGCAAACAACAATATGATCTATTTGTTATTGATAGTTCCTCATATTGCAACGTCCTACTTTCGTACGGTCTCTGTGACAAAAAGTATCGACCTCAACGGGATTGAAGATAAATTGTCAGTGTCTAGGCTTTATTGTAGTTATTAATAGTCCACTACTTGCTTCAAGAGGTGCGAAATATATTTAAGAACTCTGTACATTACTTGAAGCAGTAGAATGTTAAAATTATCAATCCACACTACATTAATCAGTCATTGACATTCTATTTTCCCGTATCGCACTTGGCATTGGAAACGCACCGACCACTATAGCGACCCGAAGATTAAGCGCTCGTAAAAAGGGGGTAGCATGGCAATAACGTCTTGATGCCACGGCCGATTTTACCACCCCCGCTTCCACGCCAACACCACCCTTGCCATCTACGGCATAAGTGCTATATCCGTGTGGAAGGCTGCCGGTAATAATTCAGTATTGCGCGACACACGTCCATTTACAGTCCTTCGGAGTTCCGAAGGTTTGTTTCTGTAAAGGTGAGGCTTTATTGAATGCATTCCTTTGTTACAGTCGATTTTATTTCAATAGAAAGTTCGATGTAAAGGTATCGCAGGAATAAGCATAGGAATAGTTATCCACACGAACGAACAAAAGAACTGAGCCAATCCTTCGCGGGACATCTACATATAACAAAACTGTAAGAAGGCTTTTTTAATATAAGGTATATAAAAGGAAGAATAAGGGCCCCGTCTTAAATGGGACTAATACACGCCAAAATTTGAATTTTGTCTATCTGTCAGTATGTATGTTTGTTCGCGCATCACGCAAAAACTACTACATGGAATTTAATGCGGGCATGAATTTATAAAAAAAAACATCTTTTTTTTAGACGTCCATGGATGCGGGTATAACAGTTGTTTAGTAGATGGTCCGGTCTGGTAACCGGGATGTCCCGCCAAAACCGGAACGTGGCAACACTGGTGTGCACGCAGCCTACTCTCGTGATATACGTCGGGGGCGGGTCGCAAGCTGTCGGAACTTGTCTTGTTATAATATTGTTTGACAGAAGCTGCACTCACAGGGGATCGTAATGGCGCGCGACTGAGTCGCCAGCTATACTTTTGTTTGTGTGTTCATTACATTCAGATGTTTGACAACCTCGGTGGCGCAGTGGTAAAGTGTTTACCTCTGAACCGAGAGGTCCCGGGTTCAATTCCCGTTCGGGTCATGATGGAAAATGATCTTTTTCTGATTGGCCCGGGTTTTGGATGTTTATCTATATATGTCAATGTTATAAAATATGGTATCGTTGAGTTAGTATCCCATAATACAAGTCTCGAACTTACTATGGGGCTAGCTCAATCTATGTGATAAAAAATAAAATAAAAATTAAAAAAATTCTAGAGAATAGTAGAAAAATTCTCACATAGCGTAGATAATTCTCATGAGTTGTGTAGTTGCAACAATTGATGGAAAATTCGATTCTGGTCTTTATTCATTGCCAAGCGTCAAATACCTTATGAATTCCATTTACAAAGAATAAGCTCGCATTTCAAATCACTACAGGGAATCAATCTGTCTCTTTCTCACAAGAATCTTGTGTCTCGCTTGCAGTCTGCAAACACCCTGTAGACACGAGGCAACGTACAGACAGTAAATACGAGCCCGGAATACAGAACTGATTGCAGCCGCCTTCCAATGCGCAAGTTCACTTGATCACTATAACTCACTCGCCCATCAAAATTTAAACAATAATTTCATTAAAACTAACGTAAGAAATAGTTTTTTTCTGATTGTTAATGAAAATACAGGTCACTCACGTGTGATATGTGTGGTCCGGGGCGCGGGCCAAGTCGCAAACACGCGGTTTTGAAAATAATTATAAGATTGGGTATAGTCGAATTTTCGATCGAAATTTTTTATTATAATAAAAAAGTTTATTTTTCTCTTTACAACACATACAGGGTGACGTGATTGACCTGTCCTGTGTGTGACGTGATTGAATATTTACTTCCTCCTGACAGGAGGAAGTAAATATTGTTTAAAGTAATTATTGTCAATGTACTAAATTGACAATAATTACTTTAAACAATATTTACTGTAGACTACTCGCTCAATCCATGATTCTGAACGACTTTTAGTATGGGGGTAACTCCGAAATACGCGAAAAAAAATCAGCTGTTCTATACAAAATTAAATACCAAACTTGTGGAAAATGTATTGATCAGTTGATTTTTTTTTTCGCAATTTTCAAGTTGGTTCCATACGAAAAGTTGTTCAGTACCATGGACTGAGCATGTAGATAGAATAATGCAAATATATCAGAAATCCTCTAAGCTAGGTTGAATTTGGTGTTTAGACAAGTTCACCCTTGTTTAGAGACTAGTTCAGGAACTAGTCTCTAAAATACGTTCCTATATTAACCTGTTCTATTTTATTTATTTATAAGACTTTATTGTTCCAAGTAAAAACATACTTATAAACAAATGGCGAACTTAATGCTATAAGCATTCTCTCCCATTAGGAGAAACAGAGAAAAGTTGTGCGGCGCAAAAATATCTTAAACACAAATAAGTACTACCACATACTAAAATACAATAATAACTACATATATAAAATATAAATATAAATAGCAAAGCATATACAGGTATGTTCTACAGGTAGCTAGGCATCTCACGTGACTGATTCGTATTTTCATTGACAAAAGCTAATCAAGCACAAATCTAGTCCGTTCCAACGAGCCTCCACTCGGCCCTCGGAGCGGCACTGAACACCATCGGTTCACAACGTCGATCCTACTTATTGAACAAGTTATTTATTTGTACATCACATTTCTATTTCAATATATTTACATCAATACCTGAACGAGGTTATTATTGATTTATTTACATAAAACATAACATTGTTTGCAATGTTCTCATATTGCCAATATACTTAGAGCGCGTTCCCATTGCTCAGTTGCGATGGAACGTCTTTCGCCATGTTGATATCCGTCGACGGATCAACGCAGACCAACGTGGAAATTGTATGAAGTTTCCACGTACGTGAACGCATGTCAGTGTATATAGAAAACAACGGAGCTCTTAACAGTTTAACGGCAACGATATACTATATTGTATATTAATAATATTATTTTGTCTATTAAAAAAGTACATTACAAGACTGAAGTCTTTTATGCTGGCTGTTTCCCTTCCCGTGCAGTTCGTGAGTCAAGGGAATGGATGGAACCGGAGATTCTTCTCATGGACGACAGGCTAGCATCGCTGTCACTATCGAACGTCAATTACACCCATTTAACCGCTTCATACAGTTAACGTAATTGCAAAATTAATTGAAAAATTCTAAAATTTTGCAACTAATTATTTTCATCGTTCTCCTTGATGTCCATCTATTGGGAAAATAATCTCAGTATATTACAGTATAAATAGATCACAATTCTTAACAAAGTACACAATTTGTTGAAAAGTACAATGTAAACTTTAACACGGTAACAATTTCCGCAGTGCTTTGTGTACAACCAATGTAGCAATATTCGTAGCGGTTACACAGTGCTACGAACTTCGTAGACGGCTGCTCGCTGTCGTAGCGAGTTCTACAATGTGCTACGGATGATGTGCTACGAAGCGCGCCACGACTCGTAGCCGTAGCTAAACTTCTACGAATAGGTCTTAAAAATGTTTAGTAACGTAATATACATAAAGAGGGAATAAAATGAAAAATTATCAGTACGCTGCTGTATTGAAATGGGGAAAAATGAAGGGATGCTCTTTGCCCAGCAGTGGGACACGTCTATAGAGTAATAAAAAATATTGAAACAGAATAAAAGTGAAGAGAAATATAATATTTTCAATAACCGACAGCTGCCACTTATGAAGTTAACATTTAGTTAGATGATCGATTTTAGTAATTTTTACGATGTGCCTTTAAACTTTTTTAATGTCTGACAAAGAGAAATATTATGAACTAACTGCGCCCCGGGGCTTCGCTCCCGTGGGAATATCGGAATAAAATGTACCCTAAGTGTTATTACATGTTACATTCTATCCGTGTATCAAATTTCCTAAAAATCCGTCCGTGAACGAGTCACAAACATACACACATACATCCTCATAAACATTCGCATTTATTATATTAGTGGGAAAGATTACATTAAGTTTATTAGATACTCCGTTACGGTGCCGGTGTCTAAAATATGGCCTTTTCGGTCATATTTTAGGGCGGAACCACAACCACACGGCATATAAATAAAACATATTTTCCATCAACCATTTCGCGACGGGTATAAACTCAGGGCAAACAAAAAATAGAATCATGACATCAAACACTCCACCCCTCGCGAAGAGGGGCTGTAAAAATAAACAGTAGCGGCCCGCGACTAATAATACCAGGCGATCGTTGCGCATGCGCTGTGCTATGTCGGCCATGTTACACTTGGAGCAAGGATATTCGAAGCTACGCAGCTGTGATATACTATTAGTGTGTAATTTTTTGTATACTACACAAATTCTGTGAGTAGATACGGAAGATGAAACTGAGTCGGTATCAAAAATTTTATATATATAATATTTTTTTTTTTTCTACAAATTAGGTGTCGAAATATAGTCTGAATACAGACTAAATTATTCGTTCTTCTTTCACTGCTAATTTCATTTGGAAGTTGTAATATTCCAATATTGTGCTGTGAATAAAAAAGCGTGTAATGCAGACCGCCACAATAGAAGAATCAAACAAATCTATTGCAGAGCGCAGCCTCACTGCTGCACTACGTTGCCTCGACGCTCCGTCCGTAGGTTTGACATAGACTAGTGTCGACGCACTGCAGTGCAGTGTGCATATAGACTACGCTTTGTTTATATAATTGTGTTTAACATCTATCTATATATATATATATATATCATTCATAACCTATTTATATATACTTTTTGACTATGTACTTTGATATTAGAAAAAAAATTGTAAGAAACAATAATGGTAAGCCCTTCTGGCATGATAGGGACCAACACTGTTCAAATGAGTTTCTTTCGGCATTTCTTCTCAGCAGTGGTCGTTCCGAAATGTGAGCAATAACTATTTAATATAAAAATTGACGTGAAAAAGTGCCTGTGAAGGTCTAATTTCTGAATAAATGATTTGAATTTGAAATTTATTTGCATAAAGCGATAATATTCAAAGCTCACTACATTAAGTGGACCGAGTATGTAAATAGACGAAGACATCTGTGCGACATCATTCTACATACCGTATACTTAAAGCGAAGTCACAAAGACAAGTTAAGATCAGTAGCGAGTCTCCAAGTTTTAAAAAATATTTGCATAATTTAAGAGCGCGCTTCCGGCTCACTAGCGCCGCCATCTGATTTATGTCGTTTTTTTTTTAATTTACAGGCAAAACTTACTGTAACAATTTCTAATTAAATCAATTATCTAGTGTAGCTTAATTTGTAGTACCACTTTTATATGAGAAGGTTCACCACTTTACTCCACTATAGCAATAAAAATCTCTAATATTAATCGAGAGGAACCGATCTTATGCGTAAATGAATAAAGCTGAATATAAACAGAGATTTCTCCTCATACAGTGTTATGATACATTAAGCATTCAACCACGTGTAATGGGCAAGCAAGTACCTCCCGGATTGAGGCAAGCTCATTACCGGCTTATGTCGGTTACCAAGAAATGTGGGGCACGCTAATGTTCCCACTGAAATAACGGCCGGTTCCCACGGGCCAGCTTCAAATCTTTAAAAACTAGAAAACAAGAACTTTACAAATTATACATACAGTCACTTCAGTTCCATTATAATCTGGTTTTACTCTTATCATAATGCGTATAAATATATCTGTCATGCGAATTCTAGGACATCATTATTATAAACTGGTTTCTAAAGCCACAAGACAGAGAGGCCTATTCCCAGTGGTGGATAGAAACGGCTGTCAATGATGATCATATATCTAAAGTTTTGTCTGGAGCCAAGGTTTCCATTGCGATTATAAAAGTGTTATCTGGTAGATAATATAAACCACTTCAGTTCAGATTAACATAGCATTTAAATCACAATCCCGAGCACTACATTATGGGGGAAATATACGAATATATATATTCAGGATCAACAAGGAAAATCAATTTCCTTTGACTCAGCAGTGGACCCTAGTCGGTAGATCAAATAATAATCTAATATTAATGAGTGTTATTTTGTTTTTATCTTTAATTAAAGCTTTTTATTAATACATATTATTGGATTAAAATGCAGGACCACGTGAGTCAGCCATATTGAGAATATTGCAGTGCAAAAGACGGGCTTGAAATGTTGCAACGAGCGCAACTTCCACAATTAAATTACTGCAATGCAAATGACTTTTATTTCAGTAGTCGCGCTCCGGTGCGCGTTCAAATTGCTAGTCGCGCTTTGCAGCAGACTTTCTATTGCAAAGCTTTCGCTATGTGTTATACATAGTGCTGGTTGTATACCGCAGCTTCGCCCGCGGCACAATGTAGCTCACGCTCTATTTGAAAAAAAATATATATACCCTATGTTTGCACTCGAGTGTTAAACTATATCTATTCCAAATTTCATCATATGTGGTTTAACCGTGAAATCATGACAAACATACGCATTTATAGCTGTAAAGCCGGGTTCACTGCGCCATGTTTTGAACAGAACATTTGTTCAAAAACATAAATGACAACGATAAAATTATATTTTTGAACAATGTCCTGTTCAAAACATGGCGCAGCGGACCCGCCTTAAGTGTATGTAGGTAGATTATGGATACTGAATATACGAAAATAATTCTGGAATACGGCGGCAAACGAGTAAGCTGGTCACTTGATCGGATGATCACCTCTGGCTAGAAACAACTGAAATATCAGGGACGCCACAGGAGCGTTCCTGACCGTTCAAGATATCGTAGATAATTTGTTGCAGGTTCCAATGTCGTACCATCACTGTCTTTGTTTTGTCAGCATCAGCAGGAAGTTTCTTTCAAAAGTACAAGTTGTCGATAACAAAATATCACTCGAGTATCACCCGAATCGACCGCGGACCGCTCCTGCATCAATCCTATAATCCCGTAAATCCCGTATCACGACCGGGGAGTCGTGAAGACCCCCAGCAATTATGGGGATCTATATAATCCCGCATCGATAGAGTACAAAAATAGAGTGATCGCGTTTTGTCTTCCATATGGTTAGGTTGTGGTGAAATATGAACGTTGAAGCGTTGGTAATGAGTTCATCATACAGGTCGAGGAAACGGGCTAGAGAACACCTTCGGTCGAGCTAATACTCGTATCTAGATACATATTATCACGGCTGTTTCCCAAGGGAGAGGCAGAGACTAAGAATTTCCACTCACAACGATCGTGACAAATCTCACTCGACACCTCTATATTCATCACTCTCTTCATGCCTAAAACATTTGTAACTTATCCCCAAAAGTCCCACACATAAAAAGGCGCCTATAATACTTGTACGTTGTTCATATATAATACTAGATGTTGCAGGAGGGAATTTTGAGATAAAATATAGCCTAAAGCAATCTTGGATAGTGTACCTTTCTGATGGTGAAATAATTTTTGAAATTGGTTCGGTAGTTTCGAAAATTGCCCGCCTCAAACATACAAACTCACAAACGCTTACCTCTTTATAATAATAGTATAGATTTAATATAAATAATATTATTATTTATATTTAATATAAATAATATTATTATTTATATTAAATAATAATAAATCATTTATTTAGATAACTGTGATCCAAAATACGTTAGTATTACAAAAGACATTAATAATTACGTTAGTATATTAACCTTAAGACAAAACTGAAACACAACATTAATAAAACATGAACCTGTGAGAGGTCGAGCTGACAGCGTGATTGAAGCGGGACGTTTAAAATTAGTCACAGATATAATTCTTTGTTCCGTATACGACAATCCATAGATCTAAGATTGAATGCCACTAACACTGGCGCCCAACCTCACTCACCCACAAATGGCTTTCCAATAATCCAACCCTGGCGCGGCGCGGGCTCCGGACGCCGCAGTCATTTACACACGGATACTGAACATTTTTGGACTACAACTTGTGGTTTATTCAATTTGGAATTTGTGTCTTTCTCATTGAATTTGCTAATTAGCAATGCAATTGTCAACACTGCTGTCAGATGGCTAATAAAATTGATTGAAGGCATCTGACATAACCGGCCGTAAACTCTGTATTCGCTAGGATAAACCTGTCTTCTCATCCTCTACAGAGGTTACAACTCTAGTTAATCCTTCGCATATCCCAAGCCTTATCTTAGGCACTAACGCATTACTGCGAGAGTATCTTTGTCACAGGTTAACGCCTGTGAAAGGTCTCAGGTTCGAATCCTCCTAATGTCACCTGAATATTTATATAATATAGTATATCAATCTGACACACGCATTACATATGAAAAACAGTAATTTTCTAAGATACTACAGAGTTAATTTGCATCGCCTCTGTCACGTACAGTCGCCAAATATGTCGGGACGTCGTCAAGGTACACGTAAGACAATAAGCTGGAATCGATTTGTGACGCACGCCGAGCGATGTTATATACCTGTATGGCGCAAGTTATAAAAACTTACCTTTTAAAATATTATAAGGTCCTCTGCCGTGTCTGTCTGTCTGTTCGCGATAAACTCAAAAACTACTGCACGGATTTTCATGCGGTTTTGACCAATAGATAGCTTGATTGATTCCTGAGGATTCTTTAGGTGTATAATTTATTTTGTTTTTTATCCTCCAGAAGCCGGACTGGTCACTAGTTACACATATTAAGCTGCGTTTAAGAAATGTTAGATTTTTATTATGTGTTTGTGAAGTAACTATAGTATCCTATAAATATATATTTGAAAATAAAGATTCATAATGTTAATAACCGCTACCTCTTATGAAATCGCTGTAAACTCGCACCGTAGACCCACGTCGATCGGTACACGACATACACGAATACCAATACATTGCGATATTCCTCTCATCACATTATAACATAGCGGCGGAACATCGCATGTAGCATCAAATTTAATTTCAACTCTATTACAAGCGGATAAGGTTTGAATTTGATTGGGGTTTGTTTGCTTTTAAATTTATTAAATATTGTTTGACGTTGGAGAGGGTTGTTTCACGAGGAAAATCAATGTTTATTGGACCGGGGATGAGTTTGGTCGACCGTACAGGGTTTGTATTGAAAAAATATTGAAAATACTAGCAGCGAAGCCCTGGGGCTCCTGTAGGAAACTCAGGATAAAAGTACTACTATATTTAGCTATTCTAGATTATATTACGAATTAAATTATTTGATGCCAACCCACCTTAGGAAAGTTTTTTGCCTACCAACTAAGGCTAGGTATCCCTTAACCGCATCGTACGACATCCACGGGGGGATATGGTGCTATTCTGAGGCAGAGTCACACTGCAATTAGTTACTACCAAGTCGGATTACGTAATGCATTAGAGATGAGACGAACAAGTACATCTCACCCGCTGTCGTAATGAAACGGGGCGGGGGAGTGACGGAGCACTTACTGCGATGCCGGGGGGATAGAATATTGTTGAATAATGTTGGATTTACAGAAGAGACATTGCGTTGATTGGAATTAGGCTTAAATGTCATTGATGAATTTTAAATGTCTCACAATAATAGTGTAGCTGGCACGAGGCTTTGCGACAATGTAATCGTATCGATAACGTCAAAAATGATACGATCAAATTACTTTTCGAAAGCTTAAGAAGCGTGACAATTTTATTCCATACATATTATAAATATCATCGATTCAGAAGTTAAAAGACCAGGCAATACTAAAGATTATCAATTATCTAATGTCGTAATATAAACTCGTTTGTTTCTGAGAGGACATTAAAAATTTGATCGTTTCACCACGATACAAAGTGTCAAGAGTAAAAAAAATCCAACATGTTTACGCGTACCTAATAATCTTAAGCCAAGTCCGAGGTTATGTCCGAACACTGTCCTCTCAGAGACAAAACATAGTAAGCATCAACCATAGAGTTAATCTATGCCAAGTCAAGGTGGTCCCCGACCTCAGCTCATCCACAGGTGGTCGCCCCGCGCCCGCTTCGATCAACGCGAATCTTAAAGTGGAACGCTTATGTTTTTGGAGATACATTTAGATATATATCTTCGCGGGTATTATTTGTATAATGTGCTTCTGAGAAGGCATTTGAGTTTGAGTCAAAGATTATTCTTTGGAGATATATTTTCGCAGACGTTCATGTTATATAACTTGAAATAAATTTAAATAATGTGATGAAAATTTACTTGAGCGGAACTATAATAAGAATAATAAGAACTATAATATTTCAACATTTGCAGAACAAAAGGCGAAAGAAAAAATCTCTAAAGCTCTAGAACTGTTTGAGTGAAGCACATGGATATTAAACAATTCGATGTTCACATAGTTTTAGTAACATTCTCGAAGCCAATGTGAAAGCCCTGGTGCAGTATCTAAACCAACAGTAGTATTAAATAGATCCACATTCGTGCCTCCCTCCGAGGTACGCTAGTGCTAGATGCATTTGTTCGGTTCATCGTAGCATACTTTCGCTTATCATGATATTTGTGGCCAAATCAAAAGGCTCTTACGCCATTATAGCCGTTGTTTTGTATTCCGGCAATTAAGACCTAAGTGTCAGCCGCCATAAGGTCCCTTTTGATTTGGACGGCCACATTTACGCATAAATTTCTTAAGAACAACATTCAAAACATTTCATTTCACTTGCCGTGTAATATTTAAGTCGCTCGCCTTAGTGTTAATCACAAGGTAACTAACAAACCTAACCTACCAAAGTCTGTTAAAAAAAATCCTATAAAATACAATAATAAATAAATATAATAGGACAAATCACACAAATTGAGCTAGCCCCAAAGTAAGTTCTAGACTTGTGTTATGGGATAAAATATAGTATCGTTGAGTTAGTATCTCATAACCTCGATATGGTCTAGAACTTACTTAGGGGCTAGCTCAATCTGTGTGATTTGTCCTAATATATTTATTTATTTAGAATGAATTAATACTAAATGTAAATACAATAATCGATTAAATATTAAATTCATAGTAATAATAATTATATTAATTAAATTCAAATTGATTATCGTGTCTCATTATGTGAATGCATTTATACGTTATACACACAGGCTGCTACCCTTTTATGCGAAGTTCTTTTCGCAAATCCCAATTTGTTCCTGTAACCAGATCAGACACGCAAGTGGACGTAGCTACGGGTACACTGAGCAGTAAGCACTGACCTTGATCTGGTTTCTCAGTCTTGGTCGACGTCAGCCTCCTGTCGCTGACGACTGCGGTGTGCTGCTTCGGACTATTCCGCTTCGAGGAACTCCGCGACATCACCAGCGACTGGGGTATCTGTGGTGAGAAGACATGTCACTTGTCACTTGTTATCGAATCGAGTGTGTTATTGTTGATTGTGTGGTATTTTATTCAAGTCGCCTAAAAGCATCTGGGATTCTCGAATCTCTTGATGCGATCCAGTTCTGGACCTAAATCGATCTGCTTCGTAAATTATCTACTATACTATCAAGTTTATTTTTAAGATGATAAATTCAGTCACATTTCAGGTTCCAAAATTTTACTGCGCTCAAATCGTCACTCGTAAACTTATCAGCAAGTACTTAAGTACTTACGGAAAGTTGTAGGTAAGCTTGCCGATATCGCTTACTACCGCTGCCAGAATAGTCTTTGTTTTCACATTTTCTTCATAGTCGTATTCCTCATGGCTGAGGGTCGTAGTCATTACATGGAATGAAACACACGCAACAACTTTCTTGGCACTATTAATGGAGTGGTATGCCATTGCCTTCTCCATTTCACACACAAGTTAATAATAATCAACCAGTGTGCAGGTTTCCTCACGATGTTTTCCTTCACCGGAAGCAAGTGGTGGACGATGAAAACTACTATACATGAGTCAGACACACAGCCTCAGATTGGTATACAAACTCATGTGGCACGAATAGGATTCGAACCTGGGACCTTTCGATCCACAGGCGGGCGTCTTAACCATTACACCACCACCGCTTCCACATACATGATCGTTTTCACATACATGATATTGGAATATAGTCACAGTAAGCTAATGTGCAGTTGGCCTCACGATATTTTACTGGTTTTAACCCCGCATGAGCGGCAAAAAGGTAGGAAATAAAACGAAGAAGAATTTTCTTTTACCGATATAAAGTGGTGACTTATCAAAATTACTTTACATGAGCCATATTAGTATACAAATATATGTTTATTCATTTATTTATTATCATTATGTTGTATTGTCTGTATGTCTGTGCATGTGTACATCATCACTCACCAGCTTGTCAGACCTGTCCCCGGAAGGTAGCCTGGCGATGGTGACGTCGGCGCTGTCCTCGGGCGGCGGCGGCTGCTGGAGCCAATTGTATTCTCTCTTCTCTACGGGGACGCCGCGCCGCTCGTAGTCTTGCGCTTGCGTTCTATAAATACGTAATAAGTAATTTCCTATCGCGGGTTGACTGTGAGATACATGACATGGGAGAAGTCCGCCGTTGTACAGCGGATATTTTCATAGGAAGATATTTCCGAGGTGAGATAATTTCTCAAGCACGCTATCGCTAAGCAAGGGCTAGTTCCTGAAGCGTTGCGACTCCTGCGGCCGCGCTGTCATTCATGTAATCGAAAAGCTCTAGGAATGAGTTCTAATTCGTAAAATAACGAAACTATCAAGACCATTACAGCCCGCTTGCATTTCTGATACAATACAAATGGATCGATGTGGGCATCGCTACTGTTAAATAAAATTACTTTTCGTATTGACTTTAGAATGTAAATTACACGCGACAATAGAAATTAATCACAATAACCGACTCACCTTAAACTTTCATAACAGTCTAAACATACGACGGCGTAGTCGCCATTTTCTAATAATAATGAATTTTCAGTTCGCCTTTGCACTAAAAATGGGAATTCCTGAAACAATATGCAGTAGTTAATGTTTAACAAGACTTGATTGTTACATGAGAAATTTCCTAATCTATTACATGAAAAAAAAGAAGATTTTAATATATCAACATATAGCCATCGAAATGTAACAACAACACAGAAACACTGAACTATTGCTACATAAACATTCGCTAATCATGGTCTATCTAAGTCATTTGCGAAATATTAATGGTTGAGATGTCACGTTGACAACTCCTTGTGTCAATCAAAGTCATTGAAGGACGGCTGTCATTTCATTAAAAGTCGTTTTGGCGAACGATGTAGCCGTAACACACAAAAAAAATTTGAGGAATTAATTATCATAGGGGTGTCGCCGCCATCATATAGCAGTACCATTTCAGCAAAACAAAAGTAAATAAATATTTATAACAAAAAGTATTTTTATCGCTTATATTCAAGTAATTAAAATCTTTTATTTCCGAATAAGTGTATGTATCAAGACGTGTCAGACTGCGTGACAACAGCATTCGGTACACGGGTATAATATAACTTGGAATAACACATGGGGCACTTTTTATATCGACATTCCTACGGGAGCGAAGCCCTTGGGCGCAGCTAGTGATACCATATTATTTAGGTTACAAAATATAGTATCGTTGAGTCAGTATCCCATAACACAAGTCACAAGTCTTACTTTGGGGGCTAGCTCAATTTATGTGACATTCTACTTGGGGCAATAATACATTTTTGTGTGTATGTGTGTATGTATGTTTGTAACGCAAAAACTTTCGAATCATTGGTCCGATTTTGATGAAATTCAAAAGGTATGTAGGATATGCCAACAGAATTGTTAAGTTCGTGGGGCATCCGGTTCTATCATTTTTGAAATATTCACAATTTTGTAAAAATTTATTGTGTTCGCGAGGTCAAAGTTCGCGGCGAACAAGTAGTAATATTGATTTATGCAGTATGGTATCGTGTGTAATTAAGACAAATCACATATATGTCGATTAAAAAGTTTAATTTGTATGAAGTATTGGACGTACCCCAAATGTAGAAAATAGTATATGTATTATAAGCATAACTTAACGCTAATACTACACGCCTGTGAGGATAAACTGTTGAAACTGTTGTATTGTATGCGCCGTCTATACCTTGTACTACACAGTTACTGCAATAAAGATATTTGAGTTTACGTTTGTGTAGTGAAAGTGTGAGTGTGAGTTTGTGCAGTGAGAGTAAGTGAGTGAGCGAGAGAGGAGACAAGTCACCTTGATGGGCAGCGCGCGCACGCGCTTGCGGTAGGTCTTGATGCCGCAGAGGTGGCAGTGGTAGTCGTGCGTGTTGTACACGCGTCGCTCCGCCGGGTACGTGCCCAGCGACTCGTATCTGACGGGGCCACGTATTCTCATTAGATAATGTCATTCTGGTCATCAGCAATTCATTTAAGAACTTTGTTCCTGTCGGTGGAGCTCTTTCCATCTTAATCTGTCCTCAGCCATCGATTTCACACGGTATCCGGCGGGAATTCACCTTGACGGAACTCTTTGAGTGGTGCGCTATCGAGACCGTGACATGTTCCCGCTCGATTCAAGAATGTTTTCATCTAATCATTTTTCATATTAGTTTAAAAGGCATGAATAATAACATGTATAACAAAAACCATTTAAACATGTCAGGCATAACTTTAGGCGACTTCAATACAACTCTACGCCTGATAGATGAGCTATCACGTATCTATCCCTTATGATAAACACCATATAATAAAATCTTAAATATGACACTAGTGTTAGCAATAAAACAATCAATAAGAAGAAATGAAAATTCCAATCAAAACGCAATAAATACACAGTAAATCAAACGAAGCAAAAACAAGCAAAATTTTTCTGACAAAAGTTGTGTGACGATACGCGGGGCTGAGGCAGACGAGTGGGATAAGCGGTTCCGACATGATTCGATACCCTATTAAATGTAATCTATTAGGAGTACGTACCGCCGCCACTGGCTCAGCAGCGAGTGGTAACAGAAGGTGCAGACTAGAGCCGAGCCGTTGTCTCGCAACTGCTCCGCGTTCGGGTGACTCTGGGGACCAAATTCATTAATTGTTATTATGTTATCACTAGCTTTTTCCCGCTGTTTTTTCCGGTATGGAATACATAATTAACCCCTAATTATCCCTGTACGGGTGGAATTATCAAGTCATATCATGTACCTAACATTAAAAATGGCGAAGTTTCATACAAACTTGCACCCCCGATTTCACCCACTTAGATTGATTTTTGAGATAAAAACTACCCTATATTGAACTCCATAACTTTTCTAACGTTACACTGAAATTCCCAACAAAATCGGATAAGCCATTCCGAAGATTACCCTGAACAAACAGGCGGACTTAGACATTTAAATTTTATTTATTTGTATGACGATGTGTGTGTGTGATGTACGTGATGATATTCTCACCTGGTGAGTCAGTAAACAAGGGAAGTACGGCGCGTTGCCCTGTGGCTGTCCATAGAGTATCCGCGCCAGCGTGAAGTCCGAATGTAATCCACATAGAAAACAATATATTGACGTACACGCTGCAACAAGAAACACATATGTATGAAACCACATTTTGGTACGAACATGATGATGGCGTGTGCTGTGCTCCCGTCTTAGAATAGGGCCACTCCATAAATATCGATCTCCTCCCAGGGATAGCGATTAAGAGACACATAGCCGTGACAACCAAATGCATTGGAAGGTTGACGTCAAGCAGGCAGGCAACCAGTTTTGAATTTTTAATATTTCAAGCCTTATTTTTGAGGTTGTCCTCGGAGAGGAGAGAGACGATGAAGACGTAAGTTTTTAATGATTTGTCATTAAAAACTTGCCTCAAATTTAAATTTAAAATTCAAAATTCTTTATTCAATATAGGATGATATACATCACTTATTGACGTCAAAAAAATTACTTAAACTAAGTCTACCGCTGACTTCCAGAGCGCAGGTGAGGAAGAAGCGGCGCAACAAACTTCACCGCGGCCAAAGACGATAATTAACAAATCTAGGTCTTACACATTCTTCCCTATTTCAATTAGTCATCAAAAGTAATGTGTATTAAATAAATTAAGTAAATTTTTGTCTGTTCAATCTTAGTAAGAGTTATAGATACATTGGTGTGACCAGTGGGACATTGTTACTTCAATCCGTTGAGGCATCTGCTCCAAAATGGAGTTGCAACATAATTACAAAGCAAGTTGAACAAAAGCTTGTAAAAACTCACCATTATTACTAGCAACAGTTCTATCGGAGGTGGTGGAGGGAGGCGTGGGGATTACTCTGTCGCCGTTCACTGACGAGTTGGACGGCAGAGGCGATGGGATATTATACCTGGAAAACGAGATAATAAATATACTGCGTCTAAGCAATTACTTTGAATTTTAAAGGCGCTGGTACACAACCCGTTCACTAGCGCATCACGTTTTTATAAAAATCGTGAAAAATAAAAAAAATATATTTTCACAGATTCTGTAACATTAGATGATGACTTTTATTACAGAGTTAATATTTAGTGTAGCCTAATCTGTTTAAATACTTTTTATTTGCTAAAAAAATAAAAGAAATTGATTAAAATGTGATGTTACGCTAGTGTGAGGTTACATAGCGTCATAGATATTAATAAAAGTCGTATGTAGTAAATAACAAATACAGTAATAATAGGTCATATCAGAAGTTTCGTAGCAGATGAAATCGTCGTAGCAGATGAAAAAGTCGTAGCAGATAAAATCGTTGTAGCACTGACCTTCTATGTTCTAAGGGCACCCTCTCGGCGTCCATGAGCTCCCACTGGCGAGCGAGATGGCGCACGCAGCGCGAGCACGCCAGCACGCGGCCGCCGCGCGCGCCCGCGCCCCCGGCGCCCCCAGCGCCCCCGGCGCCCCCAGCGCCCCCCGACGCTAGGCACGGAAAATGCATCGCGTGCGAGTTCATGTACTCCGCTGTGGTGGACAGCCATTCCATTGATTGCTGTGGGAATAGACCTGCGCAGACGTAGCACCTGGGAACAAGATAATAGATATAAAAATAAAATCAGTCTACGCCAAACCCGTGTTACATTACCCGGCGATGGACTTACCTATATAAACCCATGCCGTTCTCGCCGGAGACGATCTGGCTGGGACTGCTGGCTAATGCATTCGATGGCCTTTTATTTGACTGACTCGAACTAGTGCTCTTCATGTCGTAGGGTTTAAACCTGCGACAACAAAAAATTATATTATTTTATTTTACCATAGCTAGTTACAACATAAAGTAGCTTTTGTGAGGTGGCCCAGCCCAGCACACCACATATTCAGCAATGACCTTCAATATATAGTTATAGATGATAGTAGTAGATAGTAACTACCACGAATTCTATTGAGGGATGCTGATGTTTTCCTAATAATTTTGAATTCCTCACTGCTGGCCTTTCTTATAGATAAAGAGTATGAGCCATGACCCAACATGTCATCCAACACAAAGGAATAATAATAATACCGCTCACCGAATATTATTAGAATGTGAGTTATTGTGCGCGGGGTTGGGTTCTCCATTTTCGCCGTAGGCCGGATACTTGAGGGGTATGCTTTTGTAACACGACGCGCAGATCTGCACCATTCCTGTAGCACAATCAAAAATTAAGGAATTAGGACTACTTCTAGAATTTAGAATTACGACATGAACTGTTTATATTGAGTGACCTTTTATTTTACAATTTAGTTATACTGATTTTAAATTTATGGACTCTGTGACTGTATCTCACAAAAATATGTACTTAGTCTTAAAATTATAGCCAACGTCATACAAAAATAGGTAATACTAATGGCTGTGACATCTTGTAGACTCGGCTGTGGAGAGTAGCTCAACTTCTGTTGGCAAAGCAGATCAAGGGAGTACTAACCTTGAGGACTAATAGGGCTGGCATCCTGATGGGGCTTCAGCGTCGTGATGAACGGGTAGTAGGGCTCCCTTTCGGGATTGGGACAGCAATAGACCAGTCTCAATTGTGAGCTGGGGGCGCTGACTCCGCAGACGTAGCAGACGAAGGAGGCGGTGGAGGGGGGCGCCGGGGGCTGGCTGGCGGGCCGCTCCAGCGAGGGCGAGTGCGTGTGCGCGGCCAGAGACTTGTCGCCGGAGCTGGCCAGGCTCAGCGGCGACGGCGGCAGCAGCGACGGCGGCCGCGTGCGCAGTGTGTACACGCGCTCGTTCGCGGGGACTCCGCGCATCTGTCGACAAAATGGTATAGCACGTGTTGACTTTGAAAATACAAAATAAACTAGAAAACACCGGCGGCGTCGAGAGTTTTAAAATTTTTAGGACTATCAATAACAGATCGGTCAAGTTGCTGTTATCGGCGACAATAGCGCCGTGTCTGGGGTACTTCTTGCGGCGTGCGGACTTTGCACGACAACAATCTACTGACACATCTTGCTACTATTCTATGTCCATCATGGTAGGTTTTATGATTGTCAACTTAATTTATTATTTAATGGACTTTCCTAAAATACGCACTATAAATTTATTTAACTTACTAAACTTACTTTGGGGCTAGCTCAATCTGTGTGATTTGTCCTAATATATTTATTTATTTATTTATTTATTTCACAATTATTAGACCAATAAAAATATACAGCTATCTGTCCGATAAATTGTGTAGATCACTAATATCACTATAGATAGTCAAGATAATGATTTACTATTTATTTAGTCTGTATCTTTTGATAAAGATAAAAACATTTGTACATTATATTTAGATAATATTTTATATATTACATATATCGGGTATTAAATCCTGATTATCGTTATCTTACGGCTTGTTATCGTGAAGAAACGTATGGTTTTCAGCAGTGGCGTGTCATGTGACCACACCAGCTTCTTTGGAAGATATTCCATTGAGAAGCGAGTTTCAAAGCGTCCTATGAAAATATATTTTACATCGAGAAAGCGAAAGCTAACAGCGAGCAGTCCACTAATTTGATGTCAATGGAAAATATATCTACAGCGGACGCTATAAAACTCACTTT
Source organism: Plodia interpunctella (assembly GCF_027563975.2). Lineage (NCBI taxonomy): Eukaryota > Metazoa > Arthropoda > Insecta > Lepidoptera > Pyralidae > Plodia > Plodia interpunctella. The sequence goes on from NC_071315.1 coordinate 6,656,431, forward strand.
TCAATTCGCGTTTTCTTTCCGGATTGTAGTGCGGTCGAGGTACCTTAATTAATTTTCTTGCTAATTTCAGTTCATACATCAGTTCAATTAATGTCACCTAATAAAGTATTATATAATCTGTCTCTAAAGGCATTAGGCGACCCGCATGCTATTATGGCTTAAATGCGGCCATATAGCGTTAGTAGTCTAATTAACAATTAATTGAAAATTGACTGTCTACATGAGACATTGAATTTTCTTTTTTTGAAATGAATGTTTTGTTTTTTTTTTTTTAATTAATGAATTTTTTTTTTCTTTTTTTCATGCCGTCCGATCAGTAGGTCGGACCACGTGGCCAGAGTGCAAATTATGATGTGGAAGGAAATAGTAGTTCATATTGATTTTTGTTAAACTATGATTGATTGAATTCTGTCGCATCCATGCTCACAGAGTACATGCGATATACGACACCACACTATTGTACATATTTTCCACACCGACTAATCCGCGATAGGAACCGGCTGAAACCCGGGGATACGAGTTATCTGGCGTTAGCTTGATTAGATAGCGTTAGATAGACTCATCAATATTGCATATGTGTAACTAAATAAATGCCATAAAAATATGCAATTTTATACAACGACTGTAACGCTGCATATAACAATATTTGCGTAAAATTCTTTCTTTTGCAATTAATAACTTGACTGCAAGAATTCCCTTTCCGGGACAAGTCAGTCTTTGTACGGTACTTGTCTCGCCGAGTTTTTTTGTATCTATTCTATGTGCAATAAAAAGTTTAGAAATAAACAAATCTTACTTTTACATACTAATAATTATAATGAAATGAAGATCGTCACGTATTTATTATTATCTTATACTCTCAGATTAGATTCAGCATTCACAAATTCTTGCCCACTATTCTTAGACTTGAAGCATCAGCAAAAACCCTCAATCCTTTACTACACTATCATTCATGTCCCTACCGTCCGCGCGCCGCGACCCTCCGGTCCGGGGTTATCGGCGGCACCAGGTCGAGTGTCAGCGATAGAGATACATGTCCAATATGTTTTGTATGTTGTCTAACGATATTGTCAAAGTCGCAGACGAAGAATCCGCTAAGGATGGAAGAGACCTGTGCTGGAGACTTGGCTGTGATGATGATTTGATGGTCGATTCAGCAGAAATCCTGAATCCGTTCACTATCATTCAGTCATAGCGTCCAGGCCCAGGGAAAATCGGATGACATGTCTCGATCACAGTAAGTATTAGTATACTTACTGTGATCGAGATATTATACTACTTGATCAAACATACCAAGTAAAGACAGTCCCTTGCAAGATCTTATAGACCAAATTATTTTTGTTGTATTATCCTTCTGAATTTTAGCTGAGGGGTATACAACTGAAGTAAGTACATCTGAATTGTGTCGTACAAGGAGTTATATTGCCGTGAACGTTTCTAAAAATAAATCACACAGATTAAGCATCAAAGTTGACTTATTGAATGTAAAGCCAGTTTTAGAGCCCCCTAAAACAACTGCCCGGGTCCTCGGCCATACAAGTCCATGTGCTGGCTTGACCCCAGGGTCCGCCTGGGTTATCTCCTCTCCGGGCCAGAGGTCTCAGCGCGCGATAGCCTGTGTTTTCTAAATAGCGTACACAAACAACGATTAGTGTATCGGTTTGATTGTACGCACTATGATTATATGACCTCTGCTCGGTCGCTTCATAATGTTGGACGTGTTAGCACCGGCGAACATGTTGTGGGACACGTAGGTTATTAACTTAACACACAGAATGTTGTACATAATATAGGCCAGATAATCTTTATATATTCTCTTGCGTTACCGAGTGATTGACTGACTGACTGACAGACAACGCACAGCCGAAACTGTGCGTTGTACTCAATTTTAGTGTCTAAGTTCCGAGGACAGTGTAGGGGAGCACTAAGAAGCGATTTCCTGAAATTCCCACGGGAAACAGATTTTTACTCACATACGAAGTTGTGGGCAAAAGCTGATACGTAATCAATAGTTTAACCATTTTGGAACTATTGATGGTACTGGTGACACAATTAAGCTATAACATATTAAAGAGGACGAGAAATGACATGAAGGACCATATAGAGTAAGAGTGGCGTCGTTCAGAAATGGCTCAACAACTCCAACGATAAGAACCTTGTTCATAAATTATCGGATCTCTCTGTCTAACCGGGAACTTGTAACATGCATAATCTCGAGCACCTTGAAGTAATTAGAAAATTATTTTTTTAGTAATGAAGATTTACTTGGAGTAATCAAAATGTCCATATTTGCCTATTTCTGATGCAAACTGGTTATGGTTAAACAAATAGGATGTCTTAGAAAATTTGATCGACTTCAAATGACGTACCAACTGTGACGATGGATTTGTGTTATTACAAGCTGAATTTCAGGCATTACTACTAATAATTTAGCCGAGTGTAGAAAAGATCTTAAAATAATCAAGCATATAAAATCAAGAAAAAATATATAATTACGTAAATAAATGATAAAATGTGAATATAAAACTAATATAATGTTGAAACAAAAAACGATGATTGATATATTTTTTTGTTAATGTTTATCAAAACTTTACTAAAGAATCAAAATAATTACATGATTTAAAAAATATATAAATTCAAAGACAAGATCACACTGACGACAATAAAAGCTTGTGTCAAAATATTTTTGTAAGAAACTTTTGCGATGAACTGCAAAAAAAATATTGTCCACTCACTTTTTCGATATACGGCGGTAACATTCAGAGGCGCGTGTAAAAGCGTTAGGAAACCTGTTGCAAATTCTCACATTTCACACGATTTTGCCTTTCAAGTAAGATTACTTATTAACACTCGATAAACTTGATGTCACACCCAGAGATGAACATTGTTAGACGATAATTGGACATTTCTGAAACGCCGTGATATAACCCTATTGGGACCCCCTAGATTGAAAATCTTATGTTAGCAGTGGTTAAAACGTCAGTCTGTGAAAGCTACAAGTTCGATTCCTACTCAATTCTTGAGTTTGTGTGCCAGTCTGATGTGTGTTCATGTGTTTGATCAACCATTAGTTTCTGGTAAAAGAAAACTGATGATGAGGAATCTTACACTCTAGTTGATGATTTATCAGCTAGTGTGTGAAATGGTATGAATAATATAGAACATTTAAATGAATTTGTTATATTATTCAGATGATCTAGATTTATAGTTATAGAAATCTACAACTAATCAAAATCAAAATCGCAAGTACAGGAAAGATGTAGCCGCGCAACATACTTCACCGCAGCCTTCTCTCCAAAGACACAGACTTTTCTCCTAAAATGACAACTTCCTAAAACGACATCATATTCAAACGACAACTTCAAGCAAAGCCTGAAAGAAGACGTTTTGAGTAAAATGCAATTCTGGCCTACCCACTGCCCATTCATGGCCACGCCTATCCGCTAAAGATAGTATATTGACATATCAAAATATTGACCGTTGAGTTTGAATATTAGCTTGTTTAGCAATAAGGAAAATTTATTCAATGACTCATTATATAAAGGAGGTTTAGATAAATGTGAGCTGTAAAAATAGTACAATATTGTAAGCCACCTGACCGCAAACGGCTTATTCATATAATATCAAATTTCATAGAAGTTGATTTTGTAGTTTTTAGACACGTATGTCGCGGCCGGAAGCGTGGTCGAAATACCTTCTGACTTGTACAGACGGCTGCAGAAGAAGACATACACCGAGGAGGAGATGGCAGGATGATATCGACAAGTTATTACCTAAATTGCGAGGGTTTACAATAGAAAGAGATGAGTGGAAGAAATAGGGGGAGACCTTTGCCCAGCAGTACGAGTAAGACAACATTCAGAGGTCAAATAAAGAAATATATTAAAGATTTAGAAGGATGTGTGACTCGGAAATTAGACCTTCACTTTATACTTTTTTACTATTTTTTATTATATATATATATTTTTAATTATTATATTCATCAAAGCTACAAAATACTCCAACGGAACTATAAGTCTGCTTTACCATCATATAAATACTAGGATTTCGAAACGACCACTGCTGAGTTTGAAACTCAAACTAGTTTCTTTTAGCATTTCTTCTCACGACCAATACTGTTTAAATAAACAGTTCTGGTCTTGATAGGGACCAGCACTATTTAAATAAATTTCTTTCGAAAATGACCTTGATCTTCGCAAAGTTTGGAGGTTACTGGAATAATGAGTAAATCAATTGATGTGATAACTAGAGATTAACAAAATACGGCAACTTATCAACGAATTGTTTTAAAATATGAATGTCTGCAATTTTCCATGCCAAAATGTTTTGATAGCCTCTCACTTATTGATTGTACCCATTATAAAAACATCTTCCAGCATATTTTATAAACAACACATGGATGGACATGATAAAACTATAGAGTAAGCGTTTAAGTAAATGCATTATCATTGAGTTACGGATACTTAAAAGATATTTATATATTACTAGCTGCGTCTCGGGGCTTCGCTCCCGTGGGAATTTCGAGAAATGTACCATGTGTTATTCTAGGTTATATTCTATCCGTGTACCAAATTTTATAACAATCCGTGTAGTAAATTCTGCTCGAAAAATAACAAACAAACACACATACACACTTACATCCTCACGCGTTTATAATATTAGTATAGGATATATTTAAGAAAAAATATTTTCTATGAACAGACAGTCGACAAGAATTTTATTATATTTACACAGGCAAATAGGCATGCGGCCCACCTGATGGTAAGTGGTCACCACAGCCTAAGGAAAATGCAACACCAGGGGTGTCACACGCGCGTGTCCTAGGATCTTTCACCACAGTAACACTGCCTCTCTCGCCCTTCAAACCGGAACACAAAAATGCAAGCACTGCTATTATATATTGCTTATGGCGGCTGATATAGATGAGGATGAGGTACTCATGCAGATGACCCTTGTGCCAAGGTCTACCTCCGGTAAACAAGTGCGGCTACATCTAGATTTAGCCGGATAGACCGTAAAGTTGTGCACCGTAAAGGTCAAACGGGGATGATAAAGGCGTAAATCTAAGTCCACTCTGATATAAAGCGGTTTAGACATAATCAACAATAACCGGCTGCATCTAGATGTAACCGGTGTAAAACCTATATAGATGTAGTCGCATTTCGGGATTTAGGCGTAACATATACATTGGTGATAAAAAGACGAACACATCCTTGTCGCAATTAGTTTGTTGACTTCAAACAGATAACATCTAGATAACACATAATCAGATTATTACATTAAAATAAACAGTCGAATAACTCCACTAATCTTGGCCGATATACCTAATAACTTAGCCTTAATTGATAGCTTATCTTTAACTTAATGATTTATATTATATCGTTAAGAAATATTTAATTAACTATCGAAAATATCAACATTTTAAAAATATGGAACGCTTCAAAGATGATCTTTCTACAGCCCTATTATACATGGACGACTAGGCAATATGAATGGAGTGGTCCCTCTATGGACCTTAAATGAAGTTGGGCTGGATGAGGTGACGACAGCTAAGTTATTGACTGATTGACGGCCTAGAAACTGTAACCAAAACATCGGTCATCCGAAAGCAAGATGTGTCAACAGACATAAGAAATTTTGTGGATCGAAACTGGTTTCGTAAGGCACAAGACCGAGAAGGATGGCGTTCATTATAAGGGAGGCCTATTCCCAGCAGTGGGATAAAGACGGCTGTCATGTGGCCTGTCAGATAGAAACTATAATCACAATTAACTAACACAAAAATATATGAGAAACGAGATTTATAACTATTTAATATAAAAATTTACGTGAAAAAGTGCCTGTGAAGGTCTAATTTCTGAATAAATGATATTAATTTGAATTAGGTTTCCTCACGAAGATTGCCTTCAAGGCGTGTTCTATTGATCGACTGTACATTCATCAGTCAGATTGCTATAGTCGGGCTTGCCACCAAGTAAAAGCGGGCTTATTTTTTATTTAGAAATAGAAATGACAAGCAAACTCATCGCATATGAGAAGCTTCCCCAATTTATAGCTGTTTCTCTTTTGCAATCTGAGGGAAGAAAAACATCGGACAGATCCCTCGCTTTCCAAGATTGTTTCCAAGGATTGACTGCAGAGAATGTCTTATGTCATCAAGTCCACCTATAGTTTACTTTTATGTTGTACAATAAACTTTAAATGAATAAAATGAGACATCACAATAGTAGATTGAGAAATCATTGAGACGCTATTTCGACTTAACGCCGGCACAATCGACACAGCACGCATGAAACAGCGGCCAGTATTTTTCTTCATTACTCACTGGCCGATAAGGCCGGTCCACTATCTGGGATCACCGTTTATCGGCTGCTCGAGGTCACTGCTCTTCAGAGGTCGAGTTCAGATAAACGTCGATATTTACAAACTATAATAATGTTTCCAGCGCTGTCTGTGACGAAATGACCACGTGACCGTTGATAGTACTAGTGATATCGGATACATTGTTTTATTAAATGAAATAAATTTATTTGCAGGCAAACATGGTAGATAAACATGACAAAATTATGTCTAGATTTAACGGAACAAGCGTATTGCACCAACAGTTGGCATGCAAATGTTCAAGGTCAACCATTACATGTGTTTAACCCCTTCCACACGACCCAATTCCAAGACCTTTATGTGGAAAGAAACACAGACAACTACTTCTTTGGCAATATTAATGGAAAGGTTTGCAATTGTCACATCATTTACCAAACATGAATTGTGCATATATCTATACTATTATTATAAAGAGGTAACCGTTTGAGTTTGTATGTTTGAGGCGGGTAATGTCCGAAATTTCCGAACCGATTTCAAAAATAATTTCACCATTAGAAAGGTACATTATCCAAGATTGTTATATGCTATATTTTATCTCAATATTCCCACGGGAGTAAAGCCCTGGGCAACATCTATTTTAGATAAAATTATCATTACGATACCCGATGACATATCGAAAACGGACAGCAATCTGACAGATATGTAATCATAAGCCCAAGAAGATACCGGTGCTAACTGATAGATAAGATACCATGCCTGATTTGCTCAAGTCAAAGTTTGATAATTTAAGATTTGACGACTAATAAAATTTAATAATTGACGTCACGTGTGTGAACACAGGACCCCAACACCCTAGAATAGGACAATTCCATATCTTTCCATGGATAGCATTCCTGAGGAACTAACGAGTAGGTATTCTTAGTTCTAAGTTTTTTTTTTTACGTCAATTAATGATTTATATCATCCTAGGTTGAATAACGAATTTTTAATATGAATTTCAGGAAATCCCAAAAATTGCTTCGTACAATGTCAAAAAAGTTTACAAAGATAAACATGGATAATATTTCACCTATAAAGTTCTAATACCTACTAGGTATATTTTTTAGTCTTCTTATTGAGATAATTTCAAAAAAGAAGTATCTTCTAGTATGAACAGTATAAATATATTTAAATTCCACGCATAGTTACAAGTGTTACAATGTTAAATTTAAATTATTCGAGGTCGAACATTGTCTGCGCATGACCTGCGCTTGTAAAATATGCTAAAACAAAAAAAAACAATGAGGTAGGTCGTGATCTCATCAGGAACATGTGTCAATAGAAACGCGTTAATTTAAAATTCGCAAATATATTTAATGGATAAAGCTTGTATTTGTTGTGCATTCCTTGTTCTGTGAACGCAATGTGTTGTAAAATATACAAAATAGATAGATATACAAATGAAAAAAAAAACTCATGGAATTGGTAAATTTTAAAACACCGTCATGGCGCATGCTGAGTTGATACATTTTCGTGGCTTTGTTGTTACATATAATTTATTTTATGCTACAAGAAGAAATATATTTCTTTTCTAAAATAGAAAAAGGATCAGGTGTGGATGATAATATTGAGAGTAATAGAAAATCTAGTATCTAGTCATCACGTACATGAGTATTTGAAAGTCTTTCTTTAAGAAAAAAATCCTGTCAAAAAAAAATCACAGAAATAACGGCAATGCTTTCAAATATAGGTATAACGAAATTAAAATGACATATTTTTGGACTCGTCCAAACAAACGCTCGATATTAAATGTCGAACGTGAGGTTACGTCGTTGTATTCGCAAATAAACGATTGACGTTTTATTTGTTCGACAAATGGACAAGTGTCTTAAACATTGCGTTTAAAGAGATTGCTTCTTATCTGTGATGAAGTAAACTCTTAGTTTAAAGTTAGAAAATTGTATTTTCTTTTTTTGCTCGGTATATTTCGAGTACATAGTTTTTAAAGAAACCAACTTTGAATTATCGTAAAATAATCCAGCCACATTGTTTCAATTCCCAAATTTACCTATTATATCCATTATATCTACATGTTGCGTATTGTATACAATCCATTGACCTTGTCATCTACCCTAAGCCAAATCACGGCTTCAAGACAGCCAACGGACACGAGTGTTATAATCTAACATATAATCTAACAAAAACTGGAAATCAAGAACTACTTCTTCTTACAGCGTGTCGACTCGGGTAAATTTGTGTGGAACCAATACGAAGTCACTGATATAGCATTATCTGTGGCGCTATATAGGTCCATCATTGTGCAGGTGGGGCTCGCAGGGCGGCGACAGTAAGTGAGCCATGGTTTGGAGAGAGGCACCATATTTTCAGGCGGTTCAGAACTGTAATCCTACCTGGACATCGCTTCTTTGCTATCGGCCAACTAACGTCACGAACTTGCTATAAATTTCTCAGATTTTCTCCCAAACATTGACCAATCGACAGCAACAAACAATGAATATACAACTTGAATACATAATAACGTAACATTTTGAGGACTCGATATCATTTCATGGAATTGTAACGTGATAATAATCTATCGTGACGAAATGCACGTCAAAGAAAACCTTCAAAGTACATTTATAGTTAAAAATTGTACAGCTGTGCGAGTCTTCTTGTTTGTTATAGTATATTGTATAGCAAACATTTAAAAACACAAATAACTTACATGTTGAAATTTTTTTTAAGAGTCGAATAGAATTTTATTGCTGTTAATGTTAATACGGACTTCAGTGTGTTTATAAGAAAAATCATTGCGTAAAATAATAACAGTTTTCTGAAGGCAGTGGCAGGTGATCCGTATGCACCTGTGTTGAGACGTCTTTATCCCAGATAGTGACAAACTCAGTCCAAGCTAATGGATCATTTGAGCACTGCCATCTGTCACGCAGGTTCTTAATAAACTATTTCCCAATGTTAAATCGTGGCATTATGTTAAGATACTAACATAGGTATTTAAAGCCTTTTGTAATACTAATACTAAATTGATCAAAGTTTGACGGAAATAGTTTCATGTCAAATCATCATAAAAAAGATGATTAAAACAAAATCATCTGCCGCGTCTCTCCGTCTGTTCGCCATAAACTCAAAAACCACTGAACAAATTTTCATGCTGTTTTCACCAATAGTTAGTGTGATTCCTGATGAAGGTTTAGGTGTATAATTTATTATGTTTTTACCCGAGCGAAGGCGGGACGGGGAGCAAATACAATAATAATTTTTGAGCACACGCACAAAATAAACGCGGGCGTACTCGTGGGCAAATGATGGTATATAAAGAAACTAAACACACGTAAGGAAGAAGGAGAATATAAGATGGCGGCAATTGAGTCCGATGACGTTATATGTTCAGGTGACAGTATTGTGCGATAACAAATAGTATATGACGCACGCGCACTGTTTGCATAGGTGTCTGCCGTGTGTTTGAGAAGCTTATGGTTAGTACGACTTCAAAAACCATGGGTGTTGAACTGCTGATGCGTTCGATAGATACATCTATTTCTAATCTTCGTATGTTCACTCTTGCATTCGGGACTGTGACGCCGCGATGCCCGGGTTCAGCGAGTGAAAAAATAAACTTTCAATTTTGAAGTTTGGTTTGATTCGTGATTTTACAACCTGCCTGACGCCAACAGTCTTTGTCTTTGTAGGTTGTCTTTTAAATATAGTATAACTAAAAACCACTTTAAAACACAATCACATTTTACATTTATTTATTTATTCTTTAACAATATACAATTGCCTCGAAATTTATCATTTGACCTTGAAGTTTTTGTATTTCTCAATATAATGAAGGCAGAAAGGTACCATCTATTATTGATGTCAATCACATCTACTACACAGGGCCTGCCTACATCAGTCTCCAGTCTTCCCCTATCTATTCTCTCATAATACACTATGATTATGACTAATATTATATTTATACTAATATTATAAATGCGAAAGGGCCACGCTTTCACGAATAAACTGCTCTTGATGAAATTTGGAATAGATTTGGTTGATGACCCCCAGTCGATTACTGCCCACCGCGGGCAAAGCTGCGGCAGCAATTAGTGCTTAATAACTGTGAGATTTTATGGAAAAACAATCTGTTTACTTCTTAACTTTCAGTAAAATTTTATTATATTAACCCTCAAAACTCGCTAAACTATGCTACAAGCTCCAACGACTGCTTATCCATTTACGTTTGTGATTAATACTCTAATAACAATTACACTTTTAGGTTAAAAACTACCATCGTAATTTTTTCTAGATATTTTAACTATAACTAGATCGTAACTGTTTCTAGATTTTTAACCATTAGATTATTAATAAATTAGCTTCAAGTAAACTTTGAAATAGCGAAGGATTTACCAGTTCTGTTTGTGTATTTATTTATATATTGAATAGGTTTTTTGCACCGACATCAGCGAAGTCTATCATCCATTAGCGACCTGCGACTTCCAACAAAATGTTGTGAAATATATGAAATTAACACTAAATCAATTGTGTCGTCATACGCGTGATTACTGTAAATAGACCACGTGACCGGCGCCGAGGGGGGCGTGGCTCCCCTCGGACCGGCCTCCGGAGGCGGCAAATGATGTCCGAGCACAGATTTATGTGAAGATAGAGATAGCAGCTTTGCAAAATCCTAACTATCCTAACTGTATGAAGAGACGTTTACGTTAGGAGAAATAGACTGATCGGGAAACCGATGGAGGATAAAGATTATTTATTTACAAAAAATTGAGTACACATAATTAAATGTGGTGTTAAAAACTTAATTATTATTAATCCTATATGTTTCACGTAAACCATAAAGTTACCTACGATCTATCTACTCAACAAATCTTCCTGAAATTTTGTATGCACGTTGTTCGGACATAGAATGCAATTCGTCCCTCATTCCGAAAAACTAACTCTTTAACTAACAAACTTCATACATGTGCTAGGACACGATATATGAGGTGCCTAACATAAAGCTGTGGATCAGAGACGTCGCCGCACGGACACTAGGGCGCTAACATCAAAGCAAGTGTTTGGGTAACCTAGATTATAAACACCAGCACTATAAAATAACATAGCGGCATTCAAGCAAAATCATGTTTTATTTTATTCAGCATCCGCAGAAATATGAATGAATTTATAGGAGGAAGTGAGAAAACCAAATAATAGCCGACATAATTCATCTTAATTATATAACTCAAGTTAACAAAAGAGTTAAATGAATGAAGACTCAATTTTTCTTTTGAAATTCTAGCATATAACTTGTCAAAATGAGGAAATATTTATTATTCGTTTCTGAGGTTCCAGTGTGTTAGTGTATTTTGGTGGCGTGTTATTGGTCTTCACAAATCTGAATCGACACGCCAAGAAGTGTAAAACCACAATTAACTTCAATTAACTATTTCAAAATTCCTAAAAGTTTATCTACACTTTGAAATCCAAAATTTTGCTTTAACGCATTTTATATACATATGATAATCACTCGCGTAGCTTCGCCTAAATTTTAATCTATCACGTCCACAAAGCTAATAATAGTATTTCCTGCATTTCAAACACAAGCAACACAGCAAGAATCGTGGACACCGCGTGTTTGATAAGATAAAAAACAAGTACAAATAGTGCGGCGAATTAGTGCAAAAATGATAACGTCCACGAGTGAACAGATGGCACGCACGTCAGATCTGAGCATAGATTGGAAAACCCCCATTGTTAAGTTTCATAAGGATTTTTATCCAATAATTCTTTACGTCACTTGATAAGGTTTATACTTTGTTTTTTTTTTAGGTATTTTTTGTTAGAACTGTTGTCACAGTAACGAAGGACTCGTATCGTTATTATGGGATAGCGCAGCAAGCAGTGGTCGGTAAGCAGTGGGACATACCACCTACAGACTAGATAAAAAAAAGACAAATGAAAATCGCACCTTACTAAAGACTGAACCAATCTAAGGACACGTAGCTTGCATGTATTATGCATAGTATCGTTCACATAACACTAGAAAACGTACCAATATCACAAGACGTACACCAGACAGACAGACGTACATTTTGACTAACTGGTGAGACCTTACGTACGGAACACTGTTCAACAGTGATTAAACCCTAACATACTTTAATATACACACAAGGCATATTCTCCACCTGTGCATTACTTCGATATTCAAACTAATGCAATATCAGTTGAGTTTATTCAGTTGTTTCCAGTTCTCAACTTTAATCATTACTATTAACCCCTTATCATCATCATATACATAAGAAGTTCGAATGGCACTTTAGCTATGTACTCTATTACATCATCTTTTTAGGAAATGTTTTCTGTTATGAGCTGCACTTATTTACGTTCTTGATTAAATAGTAGTTAAGTCTTAATAGATTCGGTTATAATGTTGATAAGATTAGTACAATTATTTCGTAAGTAAATCTTTTGCGCTTCACGATAAAATTGCCTTTCACGCTATCAACAATGAGACACACTTTATATAAAATGATAAATGCATGTTCTGACCAATATGTGACTAAACAAATATGTACCTTAAAGTCGAGAGGTGAAGGTTCCTCTTTCCCGCACATACGCGCCAACATCCCATCACTTTTGCAATCCAAATTAAGGGTAACACAAGCACTGGTAATAATTCAGCTCTATTCCAATTCAAGAATCACTTATTCACGAAGAAATTTCATAAAAACTTTCCACTATTGTGAAAATTCTCAAATTCATCAACACTCACATCATTTTACATTGATTAACAAATCACTACAATTTTAGCTAGCTTGGATTCGCGTAGCGGTTATCATCAGATAAGGGTGGCACAAAGACGTACAGACGCACGAATCAACCGCACGCGACTGAACGGCGTATAATACACAATAACGAAGCGATAGCGATTCTGGGTCAACCGGCATTTCACTCGGTAATCTTTTCGTCAAACAATTTGTTCAAATCTCGACATTTGTTTACATAGATGACATGATTGTGAAAGTTGACAAACATTATAAGCGACGCGTTGGTTCCGCTCGTCTTTAGAATTTATTTCTTGTTTGAGGTCACGGATTTTACGTTGTATTTTATTCTTGTGTTAAGTGGGTGTTAAATTTACAGTTATGTTAATTTGAGTATTTAAAATTTCGACCTTTGAATTATGGAAAACATATTTCCAAAGCTACGGATGTGAATTACTTCATCATTAACATATAAAGAAATTAAATATTGTTACCGTGGGAATATTTTGATTTGTCTATCAATCAAAATGCCTATAATGCGTCCACCAAAAATATATTTTCGCAAAGAAAAGAGAAATGAACATACTGGACACATTAACAGAATTTCTATTTCATTTCTTGACTTCGTAACTTAGATAAATCAGAATAAAACAAAACCAATTTGGTATAAAAATTTAAACTATTCAAAATTATTAGTTACAAATGTTGGCCGAATAACAATTACTTAATTTGTCATAATAATGGAACTAAAAAATCATAAATATCAGGTCGAACAAACATGTGTTTGTATATACAGATATGGAAAAATAGAGGGATATTCCCAAATTAAATGAGGAACTATCACAAATACAAATATTTTTGTATTGAACATTGACAAACATCGTGATAAATCTAATGATGTAAACATGACTGATGATATTTCCTATATATACAAATAGACAGGCTAAACAAACGTATATTGATAAATGTTACGCTTCCATTACTGTGCATTAAGGACGATTCCTTCATGTATATTGTTACATCACTTTCACAAGATCATTTTAATATCTTATTGCAAGTCATATCTCGTTTCATTCATCATTGCCAATTAGCAAAAATAATTTATGAAATTCGTTATTTAAGAATTTTTATTTACGACTGTGCTGACACAGGAGGCAGATTTTATTCAAGTGGCCTAAAGGTATCTGACATGACTTTTACAACCTCGATACGATGTATCTTGTGTACCCTGCGTGTCGTACCCCCTGCATGAGGCTCTATATGACGACTACAGACAACACTACATCTTACTAATCTTCACAAATACTCTTTGTGCACAAATGCATATATTCCAAAACACGCATAAAAAAAAGTTCAAATTAATCTCAAATTCTTTCTCTGTAACTTTGAGAAATATAGTTCTCTAACAACATTCGCCGATTCGGCACGCTAAGTATATTATGATGATGAAGAAGAAGAAAAAGAATAATAAGAGGACGAATAATTTATATATTTCTATTCTATGTGAGGTGAGGATCTATAATTGGCTTCGGTATAACTATTTTTTCTTGCTGTTGGTCTAACATTCTACTTGGGGCAAAAATACATTTTTTGTATGTATGTATGTCTTTATGTATGTATATTTGTAACACGATAACTTTCGAACCGTTGGTCCGATTTTGATGAAATTTAAATGGTATGCGGGATCTGCCAATGGAATTTTTAAGTTCGTGGGGCATCAAAATCGGTTAAGTGATTTATGAAATATTCACAATTTTGTAAAAAAAAAATGTATTCGCGAGGTCTACGTTCGCGGCGAACAACTAGTAAAATAAAATACAAAACAATATAGAAGATAGTGCAGACTCACGTGGTAGGTGTTCCACTGGTGCAGCAGATGGTGGTGGCAGGCGGCGCACGCGCGCACCGTGCCCTGCGCGTCCTTGGGGCGCGAGCGCGGCGGCCGCGGGTGCTGCTCGCCGAAGATCGGGAAGTACGGCTGCTTGTTCTGCGAGTGTGACTAATTATAATAAATGTACAGGGTTACTGCTATCTAACGCATAAACATCCAAAGGCGCATAAGGTACATAGAGACTAACGACGACGACTAAAGATCTTTTGTTCCACGACTTTTGTCTAAACGTAATAAATACAAAAAAAAAATGCTTTTTTTTTTAGTTTTAATGTCATTTCTAAAAAACGTTAACTCTATATTCAATATATATGTAATAATATATGTTAAGATGTGTAGAATCGCAAATTAGATTTTTTTATATAAAAAAAAAACTACAATCTCGAAAAGTCGTAGAATAAAAGTTGCTTGTTTTGATATACCCAAGTAGTCTATAGGAGGATTTGCATTTGATACCAGTAACCCTGTATAAGGGACAAAGATTGAGTGAGCACCAAAGTAAGTTCGAGACTTGTTTATGGGATATTATCTTGACGATACTAAATTCTATAACATAGAACAACATATATACATAAACATCCAAGACTCGGGTAAATCTGAGATCATTTTCCACATTTTTATTTATATACGTTTCGCAATATTGCTATATTGTGCTCCTAATTGACAATCTTCGCTATTCAATGAACAATAATGAGATACTAAATAAAAATAATAGTACTAAAAGTGAAAAATAAAAACTAAACAATCAGTAATTTGTAAAAGTTTGCCCACGAGCCGTGACTACACGGCGCGCGACTTCAACACTATTTTCTTCATAGCTCGTGACAATGTTCTTAGAAGCATAAAGGCGTAACTCGTGTTGGCTCGTACAACATATAATTTGCAACATATTCATCATAATAATATCAGTCAATGGTGCTGACTTAACGACACTCCCACGTGTGAAAACTTTAAGACACAATGTTCACTATGTGACCCCGCAAGCACAGTTACATACGTCACATATATTGATACGAAAGACATACATACAACTCGCCTCGCGATGGCACATAATAGCAAAATTGCGCCAAATGAAAACATATCAAATATTTTTTAAATGTTTATTTGAAAGGTTTATTATCAAATAACGACCGTAATGAAACTGTACATATTACAATATTTTCATTCTTCTCGTATCATCTGCTAGCAATTTATCAATAAACCTCGTGAAATCGTATTTATTTGTATCAATCAATCCAGCAATGCCCTGTGTGGTTTAGCAAAAGACCATACAGAAACTAACAAGATCGATTGAAACTATCTCGGTCAAAATACTCTTGAAAGCAACGAACACGCGCGGAACAACGCACACCAATAACAAAGCGGACGTGTTTGGCGCGCTATGATTGGCCGAAATATTTCCGTGCCATGTAAAATTTCCACCTGATGTGACTCGATACAAAATCTGCCATTTACAGCTCATATTTTATCATGTCCCAAATGCACAGTGGAGGATCTCAACGAGGCCAAAATGACAGAGCGGTCTCTGTCGCCACTTATTGGTCATCAATTATATAATTTTGACCGCCATTTCGAGTCGCAAAGAAGAAGACTGTATCTGAACAAGAAAACTGTCAACCAGAGGAGACAGAGGTCGGTGCAGTGAATGATAACGGACGTGAGAATATTGTTGACAACTCTAGTCTAATTATAGACGATAATTATAATGATGCCCGATCAGTAATTATAGAGGGCCGTTATCGTCCTCCTTTTATTCTGCGACCTTTGTGTAACGTCGATAAGCCAACTGTTAGAATTTTAAGCTAATTGTACTGATTGATATAATATATTATATATAAAAATTTGATGGACGTATAAGAAGAACAATAAGGAAATAATCAAGTCATACTACTACCGGATAAAATTAAAGAGAAATAAAAAGACTTACACAACTCGATGACTTTATTAAATACTAGATGTTGCCCGGGGCTTCGCTCCCGTGGGAATTTTAAGATATATGGCCTATGGCAATGTTGGATAATGTACCTTTCTAATGGTAAAATATTTTTTGAAATCAAACTCAAACATACAAAGTCACAAACGAATACCTTTTTATAGATATGATCGAAGGAAAATTTTAAGGAAAGCCAAGAAGATTATTCATAGATGAAACAAAAGACGAGGCATTGGTCATGTCGTGTTGGAAGGTAAAATCTATGGCAAGGAACAGAGTAGAATGGAAAATATTCCACCCAAAAGAACACATTAAATTGATTGATATACATATGTAATGAAGACACTCAAAGAACTATAAAGCGACGCAACTATGGGACACTTTGCCTTGGTAGTTGACAGGCAACAATAACATTTCCGAAGAGGGCTAAAGTCAGGTCAGTCGTCAGACGTTTGTAGAAGATTATTCAATGACTGGCTCAAAGGAAGGCGGATGTGTAATAAAATAGACAAAATTTAAAATCCTAACTAATACACAAGAATAATCCACTAGCTTTTATTGCAATAGGGTTTTACAGTAATTAAATAGAGTTTTAAAGAATAAAAGGAAGACCTTATTGGTCTTTGGATCAATGATTTTTAAATCAAAATTGATATTTGTGCATAATTGATATGTGTGTATTAAATATGTGCGTGAACAGAAGAATCATCATAATACTGTCAATCGCATATCAAACAATGACGTAAATTCGTTGCAATTCCACCGCTAATAATATCTAAATAGATGCAGAGAAACTTGTCATGCAGTCGAATACACTTGAATCACCTAATAATGAACATCTTCAAAGAAAAGACAAATTAATTGATATACTTAATGCCCTTGGTGTACGCGGAAGTCCTTTTACTTAGTAGTACAATTATAAACAACAGATGTGAAGTAAATATTGTTGTTATCAATGAAAAACACAACTAAAGCATACTACAAATCCGATTAAAACTGGTGATAACTGCTTTTCATTATAATACGTAGAAAGGATTGTTTGTTAGTGCTCTAAAATCT
The DNA here is from genome assembly GCF_027563975.2 of Plodia interpunctella. Lineage (NCBI taxonomy): Eukaryota > Metazoa > Arthropoda > Insecta > Lepidoptera > Pyralidae > Plodia > Plodia interpunctella. The sequence goes on from NC_071315.1 coordinate 6,674,378, forward strand.
GTCAGTCTAGTTGCACACTTTACAATTAAGATAAGAAAATTATTTGTAATATTCTAGTAAGTGTGTAATTGTGGTTTACGATTGAAAGCAATCAACTTATCTCCACTTGTATTTACTATCTCAATTTACACTAAACTTTCGTTTCGAGTATGTTATAGCTACAAAGTATACCCTGAAAAATTTCTTCTGTGTATTGAATGAATGGAAGTCTCCTAAAGGCAAATAACATGACATTAGGGTAAACGAAAAAAGAAGACTGCTGCCAGAAATAGAAAATAGAAGGGGAAGAATGATTGGCCACTTGATACGACACGACGCCTCATTAAAAACTATTTTTGAAGGAAAGGTGAAAGGAAGAAGAGTTATGTAAGCCAACTGAAAGTGAAGGCAGACGTTGTGTCGTATCGAGACCTTGAAAGCAAAGCCGAGGATAGAGAAACGTGGCGTATACTCCACTGACAAGAGCATAGTTCTTAAATAGGAAGAAGGACTACTTTATTAAAATCGTTGTGGTCACTAAATATGAAAGACGTGATACTGCAGCTGTGCTGTATGTGCTTCATCAACTAAGTGGTGTGGATACCCACAACATTGTTGTACAAAATGCAAATGTTACAAGTTGACAATTGAATAATCGAGAAATCTTTAAAAATCTATTTAAAAATTTGCATAATCAATATACATTTATCTTAGACAAAGTGCAATAAACTTCTGACTTCTTGCGTCTATGTATTCTGAATCCTGAGATTCCCACGGGATGCCGCGGGGCACAGCTGTGATGAAAATACAGCTAAAAATATGAGATCGAGTGACTAAAATAATGACATTGCATTTAATTCTTACACTATTAGAGATTTTGATGTTACAATATCACTTTACATCATTTGATATTCATAGATCATAAATTAATCGACAATGGTATCCCATGCAAGTAGCACATGCTGAACTTTTTCTAGTATTACTTACAATTTGTGTTTGCTTATAAATGTAAATCCTATCACAAATGCTCGCATGGATAAAATCCATAACCAAAGACCTCGACAGAAAACCGCCAACTCTGAAGAGAAATGACCCGAATAAAAATGGGACGAAGGCCAGTAGAAGAAGTGGAGATCTTAATTTTCTGTTGCGATCTAAGTCCAATTGATTAAAAAGTACTACGTTTATGCTATATACTGCCAAATCGAAATATTTAAAAAAGAATTAAGACTATTATCGCTGCAAGTACATAATGTTTACCAATCGATGTACCACGCCTATACATCACGGCCGATAAGGTTAGTACACAGATAAATAAATAAGTTTATGTTATAAAAACACGTAATTGACTCCATGAGGGTAACGACTGTCCGTATTGCATGGAGAGGCGCGCGGCGGTTCACGCGCCAAGTTACACTATCAAGTAAATCCTGAAGAGTCTTGTTGCTTCTTTACGTATCACACCACAGTGTTTAATGGATTCCATGTAATTCCAAACAATGGCTGCCGGAAAAGAGGAAAACCAAGAAGCACATGGTCAGATGATTTTAAGGCTTTTGACAAGGAATGAAGAGACAAACGAAATTTTTCCACGCCTTGTCCGTGGAAGAAATTAGGCTTTTGCCCAGCCTTTTTTTTACATAAATAGCCATATATGCAATGAAAATAAACAAATAGCTAGTATTTACAAACTATTGCAACATGCAGAATAAAAAATTCGAAGAAATTACTATGGCATCGTCACGTCAAGAAAATATGAAGCCCTATTTTCGTCCGATCGAGCCCTAACTTGGCGCTGCCTCAGCCGCGCGCCTCAGTCCGTCAGATAACCCGAGTCGCAAGGTTTCGTCCGTCATATTTTCCACTGCGATAACTGCCACCCCCGACCTCCACCTCTGGCATTACGATAGCGGCGATATATTCAATTGCCTGTTCCTAGACTTGATTATGGTGACGTCGCGATTTTTATGCAGACTTTTACGAGATAAACGTTGGCAGTAAGCTACAGAGCTTATCCACCATTATGTAACGCAAGTATAGTCAACATTGAAATGTCGAGAAATACAAAGGTATATTATATGAACTATCGAAATAATGTTCTTTGGAAAGTTAGAGAATGAGTTAGTGTATTATATAGTTAACCGGATTTCTATATTGCGAAAAGATTTACGTATTTCTAGATTTTATCATGAGCTGTTGTGATCGTCGTATTGTAGTGGGATCTGAATGGCTGATACATAATCATCTTTTCAGGCCTTTTCCAGGCATAGACATCTTTTCGAGATAACATTCTTTGATATAAAATAAATATTTTTTACACGTTGTCAACAAAATATCAAACTTGTGTGGATTTAGACAATGTCATTTTTGAATGATGGGTGAAAAAATAAGGTGAGGTCGAAAAGTCGAAAGTCAGTCAAATAATAGACGATTATAATATTCAGTTTTACCTACTTCATTCACCTTGTATTACATCGAGATTGTCAATAAGTGTCCATCCACTAATTCTATCTCTGTCCGTATCTATCATTGCTTAACCTTAGTTTTTAACATCATTAATCTAATTAAAATATGAGCTTTAGTTACTGATGCAAGGTTTATCAATTTTTCATAATATTTTAATTACTATACTGGAACCACCGATCGAATTTAAAAAACTCTATGTATGATAGCTAACATTCATCCACCCTCATCAAACTAGGTACATATCAGTCGAGTATTTTCCATTTTATTTAGAGTAGAATATGTTTAACACATAGGGTACTTTTGATCCCAAAATTTCCACGAGAGCGAAGCCCGCGGGCGCATCATCACACATAAATTAAATACAAGAAAGATACATACATATTTACATGTTAATGTATATATGTAATGTGTCACTCCTCTAATTCAAGAGTAAGATTGTAATCAGTGCTGTCAAACAAATTGTTACTCACGTGTGGACGGGGATCTATGGTTATCTGAATATATATAAGTTTAATGTAAAAGAATTAAAAGATAAATAATATATTAACGATGACGTCAACTTATCAAATCCAACCGGATACGGATCTTTATCTCGAGATGGGTTCACGAAATATGTCACAAAGGTCGAAAGACGCACGTGTACATATATACAACATATTGCATAAATGTAAGTGAAAATATTATAGATCAGTAGTTCTGAGAGTGTGCTGCGAGGAGCCCTACAGCTCCGTCTATGGTGACTCCACGAAAATACTGATTACAGTGAATGTCTTATTAACACGAAAAACGCATCGGAGAAAAGATATATAATAAGATTCAATTTGCAAAATCATTATTTAAAACTAATGTTGGTTGTTAAGTCACTATACATAAAATAAGTTTTAATTTTACTAATCATTTGTCTTTTAAACACTTTACACTATAAGTAATTTAGAAGAAAAAATGCATTTTTAAAATCTATACAATTTGAACGGATATTAAACGATGGACGATGAATGAACTGTGAACCAAAACACATTATATTTCATTTTAAGGCCATATCTAGCCTTCGTTTGGTAATCTAGACTGTCAGTCGATACATACAGCAGACGTGATTAAAAATACTTGCATTGAGCCCTTTAATTTGATACCCATATTGTAGTATTCGAAACAAAAAGTTCCTGACTAAATCCAATGGCTTAGCCGCCTCGTATGTTTTATATAACGTCACCTATCTGAGAACACTGAAGCAGATAAGACAAAAGTAACGATACCTCAATTATGTAAATCCGTTCAACGATTTTGGAGATATGTGCTAATAAAGAATATTACATACAATATAAGTGCAAAAAACAATACCCTTCCTACGCACTCGGGTAAAAAATGGTGGCCATCGAAACCCCAAGTGGATTTTCAACCGTGGCCACATTGCTTAATTGAAAATTACAATTTTCTAATATTAACTAATTTATCTTGTGTGGTATAATTTTTTATGTTTTAAGAAATAAAATAAATTGAAATCATGTGGTGGTGGCGCTAGTGTGCACGTAGATAATGCTTGTTTACATCAACTCATAGTCTAGACTTCCAAAGACAAAACCACATTTGACCGATATTCAAAATTAAGAATTGGTTTTGACCGACCGCGACGTATAGATAAAGTTAGCCAATTATTTTTATCACTCGGTGTCGAAGGGCAGTGTAATGAGAATGACCTGTGATCGATGTTTCGAGTTTTTTTTTTAATTATCCGACGAAATATCACGTGATAAAGTAATAGGATCTGTCTAGGATTGAGTCAAATTAGCCACAAAATTCGAAGACCACTATACGAATCCTTCTAATATTATAGATGCGAAAGTTTGTGACAATGTACGTGTGTATGTTTGTTACTCTTTCACGCAAAATCTACTGGATGGATTGTTATGAAATACGGTACAAGGGTAGAATATAACCTGGAATAACAGATAGGGCACCTTTTATCCAAAAAATCCCATGGGAGCGTAGCCCAGAGGCGTAGCTAGTTTTACATAAAAAAGAAGAATGTATTTTGCAGCGAAATATAGCAAAATCTACACAATATATACATAGGAAAAAACTGTAAGTGGACTATGTCTATACATTAAAGAAAATATATTTGAAAATAAACTACTTAATAACAAATTATCATGGAATATGTATGTGATATTACAAACATAAACCCTGAAAACATAACACTCCTTTTTGGTCGTCTTTTAAAAACATATCATTATAACGTGGTTTTTAATTATCTAGCAATTATAATTATATTTCATGTCATTGCCGAGCAAAGGCCTCCACTGCACGAAAAAATAATTTAAATCGAGTACATATTAATCATAATAACAAACAAATATTAACCTCATTAAAAATATACATGGTTCTTTCATGGGATAATATTACTGGATGCGGTATACTCAAGGTAATTATTTTTTTACAATGCTCTTCAGAATTTTGGACTTGAACTCTGCTATCGACATCGTCTGATATGACTGGATGACTCGCGATATTATATCTTTACTAGCTGCGCCCCGGGGCTTCGCTCCCGTGGGTAATTCGGGATAAAAAGTACCCTATGTAAGTGTTATTCCAGATTAACTGTTCCACGACGGTGTGGAGCCGTATAATAGACGCGACTGACTAATACAACATGATATCCAAAGCGTGAATATTTCAATATGTTATCTGTTATTTGGATTAAGACAGTTTTATCAGAGGTAGACCTTGTACAAAGGTCGTCTGCATGGGAACCTCACCTTCATCTATATCAGCCGCCAAACAGCCGTGCTTTGTTGTGTTCCGGAAGGGCGAGAGAGGCGTGTGACTGCAGGGGACTGTGGCAAAAAATACCTAGGACACAAAGCTGGCAACACGCGTGTGATACCCCAGGTGTTGCAAGCGCTGATAGGCTGCGGTGACCACTTACCATCAAAGCAAAGCAGGCAAACAGTAATGGGGCTTACCGCCATTACTGTTTGCCTGCTAGGGTAGTATAAAAATATTACCAAAGCTATCTATTGAAACATCGTTTCCAAAGTTTCACCAGCTTAAACATATATATGTTACCAAACATATTATTTGGAAGTGGGTTACTATATAAACCTAGAACTACTAGAAACCTAGGTTAATACTGTCAATGCAAATAACAGGAAAGATCAAGAAATATCCACGCATTCAATATTAGTATTACATTTGTATGGGAAATCCGTAATATATTTTTTTTTAGTTTTCATCAAAATTACTAGAAAAAGGCTCAACAATACAAAATGAAAAATTAGAGGAAAATTAACTCCCTACAATCCGTCATATGAATACACTAACACTTTTTTAACAATGCCGGTGGACGATGAAATGTTGTGTAATTGATACACTAGATGGCGCTTGACGATTTTAAAACGCGCTATGGTTTCGTTTTCACCTCAACTGGTATATCAAGATTTTACAATCACGACTAGAAAAATTAATTAATTGACGTTTTTGAAGAAATATTTTTGAGTTCCCAGTGTTCGGTTATTGCCGAATTTACTGGGCTATTAAGCCTAACAATCTATTGAAGTAACTAAATAAATAATTTGTTTATAAATTTAGGCACCAGTACACTACTTATTTATATTATATTATGTATCGTTGAATTAGTAAATAAATAAAGAATATATATATAAAAAAGGATAATTAAATTGATTACTGTGTATGGTACAATTTAATAAACACTAATGACATCCCGCGGCGGAGTTCAAACGCTCGTGAAATTCACCCCTTACTACTTTTCAGTATGAATAATAAACACTGATTTATTAGAGATCAAACTTAATGGGAAGTGTATATCCTGTCGACGACGTCACAAGGAGATACGATTAACATGTGACATTTTTGTAAAGTCCAAATAACACCCAAAAAAAGTGCATTGTTTTTGTTATATCTTGAAAAAAAAGGAGGATCCCTTTTTTCCGCATAATTTTTTTATCCTAATTTAATTTAGCGTAACTATTAAGGCATATATTTTTTTGACATAATAATATTTTGACATAGTTGTTTTTTGGTATACCTTTTCAATAAGCATAATTATAGTTTAGGCTAATGCGTCGCGTCCATTTTAAGGCATGGGGACAATCAAAATTGGCAATAGAGCCGTTGAAGTTTAGACATTAGATACAAAGTAACTAATTTCATCAGTAACAAGGCGAGATCTTTGTTCGCTGTTCGGTAATTAGTTGTGAGAGAAGAATGTTTAGGTTAATTTTATATTCTCGCATATTTTCCTTACTTTATATCATGCTTGACTGCTATAACGGACGTCCCAGATACGATCGCCGGTCAGGTCAAGATGCAAAATTATCTTTTTAGATTGTCTTTGGTCTTGGATGTTTATTTATTAATTTAATGACATGATGTACTTTGGGGCTGATTCAATCTGTGTGATTAGTTCATTTTACTAATATTGTTAATATAAAATTTTGTATAAAAGTTATTATGAAATTATGTACATGGATAGAATATAATCTGGAGTAACACATACTTTTTATTCCGAAATTCTCATGGGAGTTAAGTCCTTGGGCGCAGCTTTGTTGTTACTTTTTCATGCTCTATGTACTCAACCAATCTTTTTGAAATTTCACTTATACGTATGTATATAATTAAGATTATGGAGAAGGACTTAGGGTAGCTTTCATTCCGAAAAAAGTTATTGTTTGTGTGGGATTAGTGAAAACCTTGTATGTAATCATATGTAGTATTTAGCATCCTAAATGCTAATAAAGTAAACTTTGCAAGAAAAACACTAGATGGCGCTGTGTGTATTTTAAATGCGCTATGGATATTTTATATCAATTATCCTTACGATAGGATGGATGTTTATTTATATATATATATATATATATATATATATATATATATATATATATATATATATATATATTTGTTATATAATATAGTATCGTTGAGTTAGTATCTCATAACACAAGTCTCGAACTTTTATTGGGGGCTAGTTCAATCTGTGTGATTTGTTCTAATATATTTACATCCCAATAAGAAAAGAAGCAGTTGGACAGTAAGAGGTGTCTGTAGTGTAGTGTAGTGTAGTGTACTGACCGCCTTGTCCTTGGGCTCCTTGGTGTGGAGGTTGCAGAGCGTGCCGCGGCGGAACTCGTCGCCGCAGACGTAGCACACCTCCGTCACGGAGTTCTTGTCCGGCATCGACAGGTCCAGGATGTCGCGCTCCGAGCTCGACGTCGACGCGCCCGAGTACACCGACACCGTCGACCTGCCTCGTCATCACCACACTATATCATCGCTTCCCGTTCTGTCCCTTTCTATGCTTACATCTTTAAAACGGATTTTGACGCGGATTTTTTAAATAGATAGTGCGAAACTGGGACAGGCCGCTAGTAAGAAAAGATTTGTATATTTTCTTGTCCGCAATGAATAAACTCAAAAACTACTGGACAGAAACAGAGGAAACCTTTAAGAGCAAAATAGGCTACATTTTCAAATAAAAGTTTTAATCGGAACCGGATCGGGCTGCAAGTTGTGCTGCGTGCACAGTGTAGCGTGTGGTGTGTGGAGCGGAGCCGGGTGCGGCCGCGTGTGTACCTGACAGCGTCGAGGTAGCCGGCGCCCTCGGACGCGGCGGAGTGCTGCGTGCACAGTGTAGCGTGTGGTGTGTGGAGCGGAGCCGGGTGCGGCCGCGTGTGTACCTGACAGCGTCGAGGTAGCCGGCGCCCTCGGACGCGGCGGAGTGCTGCGTGCACAGTGTAGCGTGTGGTGTGTGGAGCGGAGCCGGGTGCGGCCGCGTGTGTACCTGACAGCGTCGAGGTAGCCGGCGCCCTCGGACGCGGCGGAGTGCTGCGTGCACAGTGTAGCGTGTGGTGTGTGGAGCGGAGCCGGGTGCGGCCGCGTGTGTACCTGACAGCGTCGAGGTAGCCGGCGCCCTCGGACGCGGCGGAGTGCTGCGTGCACAGTGTAGCGTGTGGTGTGTGGAGCGGAGCCGGGTGCGGCCGCGTGTATACCTGACAGCGTCGAGGTAGCCGGCGCCCTCGGACGCGGCGGAGTGCTGCGTGCACAGTGTAGCGTGTGGTGTGTGGAGCGGAGCCGGGTGCGGCCGCGTGTGTACCTGACAGCGTCGAGGTAGCCGGCGCCCTCGGACGCGGCGGAGTGCTGCGTGCACAGTGTAGCGTGTGGTGTGTGGAGCGGAGCCGGGTGCGGCCGCGTGTGTACCTGACAGCGTCGAGGTAGCCGGCGCCCTCGGACGCGGCGGAGTGCTGCGTGCACAGTGTAGCGTGTGGTGTGTGGAGCGGAGCCGGGTGCGGCCGCGTGTATACCTGACAGCGTCGAGGTAGCCGGCGCCCTCGGACGCGGCGGAGTGCTGCGAGCCCACAGACACGACGGAGGGCTCGCGCGCGCGCAGGTCCAGCACGCCCTCCTCAGACCCCGCCGCCTTCTCCACGTAGCGCTGCTGGAATTTAACACGGAGCCTCGTTTAAATCAATCTTTCCGAGTTGAATAACAATCCATATAAACCTTCCTCAACAATGCATAAATTCAAACCCACTCTGATACGAACAGTGTCAAAAGATTCATACAGTTACCAGTTGCCGCCAGCGTCGGCGACTAAGTCTGGATTGTCACAAAATATTTCATATAGATTTAGCTCCCGACGCGTCATATCTCACGTTGAAAACAGCACCAACCTCCCCGTGAGTGGTGAGAGAAGAATGGGGCCGCTCGCAAAAGCAAAAGTCTACCATTGTACACTCACAATAATGTTAACTTGATCTTGTACTCCTTATCAAATGCAATAGAGACAGGAGTTCGAAGTACAACATGCAGAAAGCTGATCTGCAGCCGGGACGAGAAGACGCTGGTTAACCCCCTAACCCTAGGACTTTAGAAGTAATTTACGCTCAAACAGACTAAACCAATAAGCCATACCATGAACTAAATAAATAAACTGCTGTTCCTTTTTTACCTTGATTTTTATTGTACCTTAAATTTAAGCGTGTAAAAAGTTATCATGAACGCAAGAAGTATCTCAGAAAATCTAAATCCTACTCACATCGACTTTGTTGAACTTTGTCTGGTTGGTCTCCTGGTCGTAAGCAGCTGGTGTGGACGCGGGAGCCTCGGAGGGCGGGGCCCCGGATGTGGGGTCTGGTTCAATTAACCCATAAATCTATAGAAGGAACTTGCACTCAAATAGACTAGTCCAATAAACCACATCACGGACCAGTCTCCAAACTTCTAAGGACTCTCAGTACCTGAACACTGCCAATGTATTGTCCGTAATAGACTACCAAGTTGGATATTTTAATCACGCCCAGAAGTATCTCAGAAACGTATACTCACATTGACGCTTTTGAACTTGAGCTGGTGGTTCTCCTTATCGTTAGCAGCTGGGGTAGACGCGGAAGTTTCGGAGAAAGCGCGCGTGAGGCGGGGTTGGAGGCGGGGCAGGGCGAGAGGCGGGGCGGAGGGAGGTGGGAGCTGGTTCACCCGTTAACCCAAGAACTTTCAGAAGTAACTTCCACTCAAATGGACTATATCAATAACCATACCATGGACTAGACAAATAAACTCCTGCATCTCTTTCTATTGCACTTTAAATCAGAGCGTTTAAAAAGCTATCATGAGCGCAAAATTGTCTCAGAAATTGAGTAGGATTACTCACATTAACGTTGTTAAATTTGGTCTGATGGTTCTCCTTGTCGTTAGCAGCTGGTGTGGATACAGGAGTTTCGGAGAACAGCGCGCGGGAGGCGGGGCGGGGGGAGGCGGGGGCCGGCTCCCCCGCGAGCCCGAGGACTTGCGCCGCGTACTCCCCTTGGAAGGACATGTCCGCTCCTGGAATAAGTTACCACTATATTTCAGATGATTATATTGAAAATATTTATATTCTAGATAAAATAAAACATATTTCATATCGTTATGATTATTCATAGTGCAACGTGTAATATCCTGTGACAAAGCTGGAATGATTCAAAGTTGGTTGGAAATCGACTTAAAAAATATTTGAAAATATCTAAACCATCATAAAAGACATAACTTTGTAACAACTTTTATTAAGTCTTACACCTTAACTCTTGCAAGATAAAAAAGCACTCGAATGATGTATTCATCCAAAGATAAATTCGAATTTCTTTACATTTGGAGTGGTCCAATTCTAGGGCACCTAATCCCATTTCCCACTGTAGGGGCGAACGTGTCGCATGTCAACGTTAATTAATAAACACACTGTTCTGCATTCTAATCTTTTATTTAGATCCCAGTACGTAGTTTAAACCCTACACCACTAATGTTACAATGGCGAAAGTTTGTGAGTATATTTGTTAATTTATCATGCTCAAACGACAGGGCCAATTTTTATGAAATTTGCTATTGAGGTAGCCTACCTTATTATACCTTGGAATCACACATAGGGTACTTTTTATCCCGAAAGTATCTGCGAGATTTGTTCAAAAAATCTGTCAATGGCGCTTCATAAAGTAGATGGCGTCACTGTGTATAAGTATTTTTTTTTACAATTACGCTTGGTATCCCGAAGGGTTGCATTTGTTATGCAGCTTGTAAGAAAATATGAATAATATTTTCAAATGCCAATCATTCAGTTGTGTGTATGAGTCAACTGATTAAAGCCGGGCGCGGCAGCGACCTCGACCCGCGCAGGGAAAGTGACGCCTTGATCCATTGACCGCACTGCGAAGATACTAGTTTATTGATGCTAATTGTTGCCATTCACGCCTCCTCACGTGGGTTGAGGCTTTCCCAATGCCGGCTGCACACGGCAAACAGTTCGCCAAACTTACGTACGTAATCCCCAACGACAGAAGGAAAAGAGTTAAAAGTTTAACGTGTCTGTGTATCTGTGTCTGTCCGTGCCATCGTAGCAGCCAAATCGATTTTGATCTAGTTTTTTATTTGGAAGAGAATTTAATCTAGTGTTCTTAGCTATGGTTGAAATATGTGCGTTTAACCGTATGGAAACCGTCAGTTCCTATCAAGCAGATGAGATGATGCCAGCAACTTCGGTCGGAGTCGCGGGTTTCTTAAATGTTTAAATTCATTTTGATTTCTTACGGTAATAATCTTAGATCCTCAGATGATATACAAACGAGGCAATGTACGGTAATTAGCGTCGGTATTTGTGTGCGGGGAATTGTTTGAGTTTGGAGGCGTGGAGAAACAGTTGAAGGGAGCGTCTTCGTGCTGTAAGATTTTGTGTTTACACAAGTTATTTGCTTTCGCGATCTTTCGCTGTATTAGGGTTGTCGAATAATGACGTCACCATTCGATCCTTGAGATAGTAAAAACAATTGAACAACAATAGGTTTGCGTCAGATCGGGCCGAACGAGAATTGATAGTTTAAATTATAAATACAGGTATTAATTTAATTGTATTTATTTTTCGGAATCAGTATTATTTAAAAGCGAAGAACCATGATACTCTTATAAATATTTATTTCCTTTTTTTTTATTTGACAAAAAAATCATGCATTCTTAACTAATCACAGTCATTTAACCTTCGCATTATCAAATAATCTCTCCATTTACAAAATACCAGCAGCCATATCGTATATTTTAGAGTATATTATAATCACTAAACGGCCATAATGGACCATAACGTGACAGTGCACAGTTTCCATGTCAGAATGTTGGCGTGTCGCACGCCTAACCGCCCTAATACCTGTTCCAGTGGTTTATATTTTTGTAAAATGCTTTAAATATTACAGGGGGCTTACCATCATCTCTTAACGCGATCCACTTTACGACCTAAACTGAACTGCATTGCAAATTCGTACCATAGACTTAAGTTTTAGTATGAATGCGATTCATTTTAGGTGCCTAAATTGAACTGAGTTGTATTGGAATCGTTCTGTAAAAGTTGATGGTAGGCCTGCAGGGCAACTGGTTTATAAAACATATTAGCAGGGTCTTCAAATGTGCAAAATATTAATTAAAAAGGATGGGTCAGTACTCAGTATACCATTCGTCATCATTTAAAATACCATCGGTCTTTCCAGTCTGGCAAAAAATGTTAACAATGATTACACATGACAGTTTTTTTTCTCCGGACAATCAACAATCTCAATGGTAAAGTGCTTGCCTCTGAACCTGAGAGGTCCCGGGTTAGAACCCCGGTCGGGTCATGATGATCTTTTTCTGATTGGCCCGGGTGTTGGATGTTTATCTATATATGTATTTGTTATAGAATATAGTATCCCATAACACAAGTCTCGAACTTAATTTGGGGCTAGCTCGATCTGTGTGATTTATCTTAATATATATATATTTTATTGCATTTTCAACAATTTATATAAGCAAGAAACAGTGCAGTTACACCCACATAGATTATACTACAATTTGTTTACAATACAAAACATTTTAATCCACATAAAACATACAGTTACTAAATTGAAAATATAAATTATATACTTACGCAAAAGGCAAAAAGATTACGACAAATAATAAAAATAATAATAAATGGTTCTTTTAGAACAATCTCATGGCTCCAAGGTCTCGTTTTCCTACACAAATTGCAGTACCTGCAAATTAGTACCAACATGAGAACATTATACATGTATAGGGTTGTTAGTTAACACTGCCGTGACTTGAATATTAAATAACCTTTAGGAGAGAAAAACAGAAAGAATCCCATAAAAATAGCACAGTGACAACCCTAGGGTATTATTCGCGGGTCCGGCCCGGTCTAAATATAAACTGGACATCAAAGGAGCGCCGCGGATGCTTCCAATCGTACGCTCAATCGTAACACACAATCAGGGTTGACAGATCCAGGCTTTTGCATTGGCATTGTATTGGGCCACGATCAGTTTTGGTGTCCGACCCGTGTTTAAACTAGGTACCTAGAATCGTCGGCTGTTATGCGAATTATTATTATTATTTAATTTTTTAAACATTTCTAGAATTACATATATATTTGGCTTTCCATGGCTAACTATTAACAAAAAAAAACTATTACTTCACAAAAGCTAGTATAATTGTGAATTCCGCGGCACCAAAGTGAAATTACTGGACAACGCGCAAAATTCCGTAACCATCCCGGACTTCCCGGCCATCTGACAACCCTACGCACAATGTTGTGATGACTAATAAGTCAGATGATGGATACGATGATAGAAATATGCTTTTATCTGGAACGTCTTTCCACATCCAAAATTCTTTAATCGTGGAGGCAATTTTATTAGAAACTTAGGTAATGCTGTATGTATAAGCGGATTTATATCCGCTTTATACTTATGTATAAGCGGTGGTGGTGGAAGGAAAACATCGTGAGGAAACCTGCACACTGAATAATTATTAACTTGTGTGTGAAATGGAGAAGGCAATGGCAAACCACTCCATTACTAATGCCAAGAAAGTTGTTATCTGTGTTTCATTCCACATAATGACCACGACCCTCAGCCATGAGGAATACGACTATGAAGAAGATAAGCGGATATAAGTATAAGCGATATATGTATAAGTATAAGCGGACCTTGGGCTCCGTCGCTCAACGGCTAAAGGAAGGAACCGGCAACACGCTCATATGAGAAAGAGAGATAATACTGTATCGGTGTCTTATTGGTCTTCACCAATACAATTCGCCGAGTCGACAAGAAGAAGAAAATAACCTCTTTCTCTTCTCTCCTCTAAGATGCAAGATCGACGCACGAAATTTAGACTTACAATCTGATGACGTAGCTTGCCAGGTTTGAAGCTTGAATCTATGTATTTCAAGAAAATTTAGTAGACAGAGGAAAAAAAAACGGTCAAGTGCGAGTTAGAATCGCGAGCCGAGGGTTCCGTACAAAATATCAAACTTTTTTTTTCTTTGATGTTACTTACATCACAGAAAAAAAAGTTAGATATTTAAATTACCAATTTTTAGATTTTTTTCTATATCATGCATTGATTGTTTCCTAGCTGAAAGAGCCTTTACGCGTTCCTGAGAAAAAGGGTCTTGACAGACGGACAGACAGACTGACAACGTTCAACAATCCTATAAGGTCCCCCCTTTTGAGGTACGGAACCCTAAAAATACAAATATATTTTCGCAATCAAAATATTAGGATTTGAATAGGATCAGTTCTTGTTGCTGATTCTATAGTCTACTCTCCACATGATTAACTCAATAGACAAACACGGGCCATTCATTCTTGTAGCATGACAATCGGCAATAGCTTACGCAAAACAAACTGACAAATCACGACAATCACACCACACAAGTCAAACCAGACCATCAAATCCATCAATCAGTGTGTTCAGACATGAATGGGCTCATTATATAAGTATCTTGTGTGCAATATAATCATAGTGGAGAAATATATATGCATGCTTACGCTTACTCCTGCAAATTCAAATTCAAATTCAAATCATTTATTCAGAAATTAGACCTTCACAGGCACTTTTTCTCGTCAATCTTTATATTTATAGTTATTTCTCACAAGCTACAAACTACTGGCATTTCGGAACGACCACTGCTGAGAAGAAATGCCGAAAGAAACTCATTTGAACAGTGTTGGTCCCTATCATGCCAGATCGGCTTACCATTATTGTTTCTTACAATGTTTTTTTTTTCTTTCTAATAATATATAAAAGTACATAATGTACATAGTCAAAAGGTATATCAAAACAGGTTATGATTGTGATCCGAGTGCTGATTATAATATATATATATATATATATATCGATGTGAAACACAATTAACTTACATGAAAATATATGAGAAACGAGATGACCAGTTCCCTCTGGCAGCACCCGTTCACGAGTTGACGCATGGGACAGCCATCGCGTAGCTCAACCATAATAGAGGGAACCTCACGACCCGGCCTGCAATTGGCATCCTCTTCTTCCGTATATAGGTTTGATTCCGTATATCGGTCTGACAACTAAGGATCGCGAAGCAGAAGAGCAAAAGTGGGAAAACGGACACTGGGCTCCGACCCTCTATGGCGGAGGAAGGAATCTGAGCGTGTACCGACACGCTCAGATAAAAGAGAGTTCTGCCAAGACAACAAACAATGCGTGCGTGGAGTAATCTTTGGAAAATAATAATTACTAAAAAGAAATTAAACACCAACCGTTTAACCATATGTGACCCTTTACTACTGAGAGCAAGCAAAGAGGCATACCCTGCCCACATCAGCAGACAATAACAGCCAGCATGATAGGCAGCAGACCTACTATGAACAAGAGGGAAGTAGTCAACACCAGGGGTACCACACGCGCGTGGCTTTGTATGAATCTTTTCACACCCTTTTGAAGAAATCCAGCCTTATATATATTTATTTATTTATAGTAGTAGCCCTTTATATTTGAGTGGATATTCTGCATTCTAATTATTTTACATGTTGCATCATTTAACGCGATGACCTGCGCGGGAGTCGAATCGAGACGTGTGTTGCGAAAACTGCGCCTCTGAGAACGCGGGTCTGAGGTTCATTCAAATTTTATGATAGCATTTATAACGAGCTACCTATATGTCCCACGGATGTGCAAGATGTTTTGTCATTCTCAAATCAACTGGTAGAAAAAATTCCACATATTCTTCCGTTATTATATGCTACAAACACATAGGGGCGAATTTGCAATTGCAATATATTCAGTAGGTTGTCGTGGACTACAATCGGATATTATAATCGGAGTAGTTCAACAGGATGGCGAACTGTAACGCAATACATACTGCGAAATAACGCTGAAATCAGGTTAGTAAGCATTATGAGCATAATAAGAAAGGGTGTTATATTGCAACAACACAAGTTCAGCACGGAATCAACAAAAATAACAAGCAGTTCGCCAAACTGGCGGACTCGGCATACACCAAAGTTAATGCCGAACTCGGACATTCGTCCTCGAAATATTACGTAGTTTGTGTTGAGTGCTTTTATTTACTGTAATGAAAAACCAGCAATGTATACCGGATCCCCCATTTCGGCGACAGTATGGAGCCGGCATATTTTCGAGTAAAAAGTAACAAGTCCCGAGCAAATATTGATGCATGCAGGAATGTTAGACATTAGGTTATTTTTACATTTTTCAAAGTAGCTACAAGAATTGTGTACAATATGAGTATCTTCAAGAAAAAGTTTAATGAGAGATAACGCTAGGAACTCATCTACCCAGTTCATGCCCATAAAACAAACTTAAACATTTCGTTTGAAAACGAACCTTCTACAACATCAGTACCCCCAGCGGCGAATCCGCTACGTTAGGTACATAACTTGTTTACGTTTCTAGTATTTGTGCGAGAATTTCATTGATTATAATTTTTCGTATCGTACGTGTTACGCATCAACGTGCTGGCCATGTTCTCGTCAATCATCTGAGCCATTGTCAACAATCCATGCGCGTATTGAATAGGATTCTGCGCGTATTATGTTGCCGTGTCCAAAACAAAACACTGCCATTGTGGTGCCTGAAACAAAGACTTTCGTGGAACGCTCCAACTCTTCGCTCACTCCTGGTTACAACTGGTTTCGGGTTCAGTGTTTCATTGGTTATATGGCCAAGTTCTCATTATTTTGTTCGGTATTATTATTGATGGAAAATCCATATTATTATGTCATTACGTTACCTGACATAACATTATTCATTCTATTTTTTTTTATATGAAAGCCTTCTTTCACGTCAAAGCATTAGATTGAGGTGATATTTGGTGTGGAAATAATTAGAGTGTCATAGGTTACTTTTTGCTGCGGACAACAGCTGATACGTTATAAATGCTCCCACTTTTTTCCATGAGAGAGAGAGCCGCCTCTCCCTCTCAAATTAGTGTATCCTCCGGTCAATTCCCAATCATATAGTCCCCTTTCCTAATTTATATCATAAAACTTATCACGGTCTTTAGCATCCTTAGTCAGACCATTGGCGTATTCTACATAGCTAATGGCAAAGGCGTGGCTCCGCCATCTACTCCGAATGGCTTCTTCTGCAGTATTCATATGGTTCCCCTTAGCGTAGTAGCGTTCATTGGGATTACGACGTCTAATAGAAAACTAAGTTGTTCACTATGACTATCAACCTTAAGAAAAATATGTACTATATTAAACCTCCGCTTATGTAGTCAGAAAGCCGAAATATATACCTTCCTGTAATCTCCAGCCATACACGTGCTGGTCTTACTATGTAAGTATTATGCTTGATGTTATGTACATGTAGTATGTGTATGTCATGTAGATACATAGGGTGGGCTCTATCAATATAGACAAGCCGCTGGCAGTTTTTGTTCGACATGTCGCGTTCCTATTGACAACGTTCATATAAAGCGAGTGAATGGGCTCGTATAAATTCTTGCTGTGAAGTGAATTAAGAATCGTCGATAATCGATAATATTTTATAAATGTTAGTAAAGTTGTAAATGTGAATGATATAGACTTGAGAATGTGGAAGATACAGATAATAAATATTATGGACAAAGTGATTAATTTTGAAAAAGAAAAAGCCTTTTTCCGGATAAAAAAATTACGGTATATTTACGTATGTTTTCCAAAAATAAAATTATATTGCCTATTCATGAATTAAAACAAACTCTCGCACATACTATCAGTATTTACTCTTCTAAAAAATACTTAGTATAATCAACAGCACGTCAACCAATCCAAATTCATAACGAATTCATCATTCGTTCATTTTTCATCAACGTTTCGTTCATCAACGAAATTTTTGTTTTATATATAGGTATATAGACGTATATATATTTTTCTTTCATCAGCACTTGATCACAATCATAATATGTTTCGGTATACCTTTTGACCATGTACTTTATTGTGGTAAATGGCCTTTCTGGCATAATAAGGACCAACACTGTTTGAATGATATTCTTTCGGCATTTCTTCTCAGCAGTGGTCGTTCCGAAATGCTAGTAGTTTGTAGCTTTGGTAAACATCATTTAATTTTGAATATGACGTGAAAATGTGCCTGTGAAGGCCTAATTTCTGAATAAATGATTTGATTTTGA
Source organism: Plodia interpunctella (assembly GCF_027563975.2). Classification (NCBI taxonomy): domain Eukaryota; kingdom Metazoa; phylum Arthropoda; class Insecta; order Lepidoptera; family Pyralidae; genus Plodia; species Plodia interpunctella. The sequence continues at coordinate 6,692,769 of NC_071315.1, forward strand.
TTTCACTAAGAGTTCTGGGTATCTTGACAGCAGTTTAAACATGCCGTACATGGCGGCATATGGTTTCAGTTCACTCATTCACCACTCGCCACTCGACTCGTCCACTCGTCTAATCTACTATGCCGTATTGAAATACGTTCGCGTCCGACACACGCGTTTCCGATTCTATTGATTTTCGTTCAATTTGCTTTTGTTCTGCCGGCTCATTTTTTTTTTCAGAGTACTGTGGGCTCCAATGGCCGAAATCAATTACCGAATTGAGTTTTATGACAAAATATTTTCGAGCCTCCGGCGTTCCGGCGCTGTGCACCGTTAGACTATTGATTTTGGTAATTTTAACATTTTTCGGGAACGGTACACTTATGGTTTATTTTTATCATGATTTAAAATCTGATGACATAACAAATTTTTGCAAATGTTAAAAGAATATCGTTTTTATGCAATTTAAATTTTCTTGTAAAAGCAAAAATAAATTCGAAAAGACAAAAAAATACTTTTAGCTTTTGTCTTTTCGAAACTTTAGGATCCAATAAACAGTACGAAAACGACACTTTTAAATACATTTTAAAGATATAACTCGTACGTATGCACTCCTCGTGTAAAGCCACGTTTGCAGCACCGACCTGAAACGTGGGTCGTAAAATATATTCATGTTTTCAGTTTATGTATTCTCCCACAAACCGCTTATATATTCAAGAGTGTCTGCTATCGATGACTGATTCATTAGGCTGTCTGTCTGATAGCTACGTTCGTGTTTACTTACTAGTTTCTAGTGAACTATAATTTATGTAAAAGTAAATGGAGCCCTCATTTCTCAAAGCTGACTGCAGTCTGAATGTACATTCGTAAGATATATAAAACTCCCACATTGTTAATCGACTTTTTTGAAGAAAAGACTGCGGTGAAGTTTGTTACGCCGCTTCATCACCTGCACTATGGAAGTCGGCAGTGGACGTAGTGTGGTTTTCCTTTTTTTTTTCATTATCATAACGGCCGCAACAAATGTGTTGGCATTGACAGCTGTCAATGTCTGTTTCAGTAGTTAAAAAATAGTACAAGGTAATCAACAGACAAGAAGAACTACACGAAAGAGAGGCGGCCTGTACTCAAGTGATGGGCGAAAAAGTGCTGAAATGACGATGATGAGACGGTAGACTTACCTATAAAGGGTTTGCCGTCGAGCCGCTTCATCCAGTAGAACCGCTGGCTGTGAGGCTTGTTCTCGCGGTCGTACTGCTCCCACTGCTGCCGCAGGAAGGTATAGCAGACGCAGCAGCAGCGGACGGTGCCATCCTCGGCGCCTTCCGAGCGGTAGCCCGTTGGGGGGGCGTGCGCGCCCAGGAATGGGAAGTAGGGCTCGGAGCTCTGTCAACAACATTTATTACATTCAATGACGCTCGGCGGCCAAGATCCACTTTAGGATCACTGTGCCAGAGGAGTAGCAGTGTGTCCCTACTTTGCGTTGAGAATTACATGTGCTACATTTTTTATAGTCTAAGTGTTTTAATTTTTCGGGTTTTTATTAAATTACGTCACTTAATTGTTGTTTTGTTGTTACTTAGGGTTAGGTTTGAGAACTGCTCTAGTTATCCGAACCAAACTGGTCTAATATTCCAGGTAATATTTTACCCGTGTAATACCAAATTTCGTAACAATCCATCCAGTAAATTTCGTGTGAAAGAATAAAAAACATACACATATACACACTCACAAATTTTCGCATTTATAATATTGGTAGGAAGGAAGTAGGATTAGTAGGATAATTTTGGAGATTATCATAAGAAAGGAATTTCCGATAAAGCCGAGTATATATCATTACAACGTGTGTCATAACTTGTTTTTCACTTCCTTGCAGTGTATTATTTCTAACACTGATATCAATTTTATCCAAACCACCTAAAGACATCCGACATGACTTTTACAACTACATATCGCTACTAGTGGCAAGTGATCGCATACACACTAGTGAACTGTCAACCATCGTGCAGGTTTCGTCACAATGGCTGGCTTCCTTCACCGGAAGCAAGTGGTGATGTAACAAAACTACATGAGTCAGATTGGTATACAAACTCATGTGGCACGAGTAGGATTCGAACCCGAAACCTTCGATCATGGACGGACTTCGTTTCGCTTCGAAAGGGTATCGTAGAGCATCGATTAAAAAACTAGTGCACGGTAATAATTCGAGCAAGTCTGTTGAAAACCTTGTTATATTAAATTCCATATCATCATTGTAATATGCTATAACGTGAAGGAAGAATCCACTTGTATTGTTGATAGACAAAGCACATAATAATTGAAGTTTAATAACAACTGTCAACATAACTAATATCAAACATAGTACAGCTAAACGTCAACACTAATACTAATAAATTATTCGAACAAATCAAAAGAGGACTACCATAAAACAAGTCATTGCGTCCACAGGTTCACTCTTTTTTGCACGATACGTAAACGATATGGGAAAAAGAGACAGCATGTGGACGTTAGTAACGTGCTACGTTTGTATGTTTCGTGGTAGGCCTTCAGGCTTCTTGTTCTCATTGTTGTAGTTGTAGGGATTAGGCTGACTATTGTGCCTCGCTTCCCATAATCGTGTTAGACAGATTTGCTTCCCACATCATGATTCCCATGGATTTTATATGTTAACATGGTGGAGATATTACGCACTCATTTGTTGGTGACAAGTAGCTTAGTACAATTTACATACTCTGGGTTACAGGTCGATTTATTTTTACAACATCAGGCGACAACCTCCAACTGTCTGCTATTACCGGCATTTTCATTGGAGGTTTTTGGAGAAAATAAAAACATTTTAACTCCTTTTTTTAACCAAAAATGTTTCCCAATCTTTAATGAAGATTCATGGCGACACATGTCGTGTTTCTATGGGCTCGAAGACACGTGTACACAGCTGCTGCTGTAAGCTGCCAAAGCTAGTTCATAAAACATAAAAACCTGTCGCCGACTCTTTGACAGATTTCGACTTACACCTTTAGTTCATTCTTCAATTAATAAAGTAATTCGCTTTGATTAAACAGTACCGGGTACACGAATCGACCAATTCGAGTAACCTGTAATATTATATGATTTATCTGATGAGACAGATTTAGAGGATCAAAATCTGCACGCAGGACGATTCGCAGCAGAATTTTTCTCCTTCATCAACCAGTTCTCATAAAAGGCGAACGGTTCAGTCCTTTCGTCGTTGCAAATGTGTTAACAAAAAGTGCTCAGTCTGAATGCGGACGCTTTCCATACAATGGCATACGACGGGCGTCTTCGTGCCTGTCAATAATTAAGATTGACATGTCAATGTATTGGGAGCTGATGGAATGTGGGATGTGGAGTGGAGAGCGCTTTGGAGCAAGACTGATGGTTTTTATAATGACCAGGTGCTAAAACTAGTCATATTACTATTAGAGGCTTTTCAGTATGATGATGTCCTATCCTATAGGCAGAATAATTATATTGACAATGTTTAATATTTGCATGCTGTTTAGAAGCAGAACATGTAATCGGACGATAATTTACTGTAAAATCTCTTCTACAGTGTTTTAAAGCAAGTAAATTAATTTGAATTAAGATTCATTATTTCAAGTGACATGTGTAAAGTTGTTAATAAAAATATATATAGTACAAATGACGCCCTGAAAGGGCACAGTAAACGTGAAGGCAGCTAGTTGTCACTTTTCTTGTAAATGTGGTTTATAAAACTCTTTGAATGGCGCAAACTGCTCTGTAATCAGATGAAAATGATTAAAGAGAAGTTAATAATTGGATATATACGCTTTTCCATTTAGCCAAAATAATGATTCTTGCAGATATTTAATTATAATTATTGTGTCGCGTTCCCGTTTCTGTGGTAATTTTCATTGGGATCTTGTAATGTAAGCCAATATTAATTAACATGTATGCTGGGCGTTCATTTATTTAAAAACTATGATTATCCATCAAAACGAAACGAAACAAAAATGCATGTCCGTCTTCCTCTGCCCAATCCAGGGAAAACATAAGAATCCTAGTACATCACACACCTTTTCATGTTTCAAAATTAATGCATTTAAGAGAATGACAGAATAAATAAACATATAGAATTGCGATTACATAAATGACTTACAGACAAGATCTATGAAATACTTTTGAGCAGTCGGGGAAAATCAATTTCCTAATATCCAAAGTAAGGCCATAATAAAATGAAAATGTCGTCAATATAGACCAAGTCGACGAAGACAATAAACTCGTCCTCATGAAGCTATAGACACACGTACTTGAATAAACAAATATTATTCAATTGAGAAGCACCACAACAAATTTGTTAGTGACCAGTTGTCGACGCTAATGTGACAAATATTATGCAAACTACACAGACACACACTGATTTTAAAAAGTAAATAAATACAAATAAACAGCCGTGCCGCTGCTATTTAAATATTGTTATTAAAAGAACATTTTGTGTTGTAAGCGATGACTATCTATATGTTACGGTAATAGTGGCTGAATTTGGGGATGCCAATGACGTTATGACCGTACTAGAAAGTAAAACCCTTTTTGCTTGTATTGTCCTAATTTTTATTAACTAGTCTTTCCTAAAGACTCTTCTGCTATAAAAACCGATCAATGTTTGTACGCTCTACACAATTTGAATAAAATGTTGAATACATGCAATACCAAATGTAAAAAATATATACATTTTATCCATAGCCGAAACAGAACTAATGGTGACTATATCAATCAAATTGTATCAGAATTGAACACAGCCAAATTATATTTATTGTCAATTGATAACCAGATGAAACTGGTTTCAAATAAAGTTCTGGCAAGAGGTACGTACAACTGTAACAAATGATGGCGGACGGGAGTGGTGATAGAGATTGGTAGTTGGCATTAGTTCAAACTTCAAACGATTCACCGGAGCACGACCCGTTGCTTTGGACAGGCGATAGAACACACATAACGGAAAGCGTATTCTCAGACTAATGTAATTCCAATTGTAATCTTGGTATCGTCTGTTATAGTCAAATCATCAAGCAAATCTACTCATGTGTTATATTAATTAATAAAATACTCCGATACTTTTAACGTTAGTTTTAGCCAGACTCGATACTTCTTGACTAAATAAACCAGTTAAGATATATTAACTACGTTTTGCGTTAAATACGTTTAGTTTTAAAATTATCCTGAAAATATCGGACTAAGCTCTTTTTTCACTAAAGCCCTAATACAAGTCTTATCTCAACCACCTGGTGGTTTACCAGCACATAACTGATAGGATGGACGCAGGAAACTCTACACAAAAAGCTGATCTGTATTTAGGTGGATTGTTTTGTCTGAAATATATTTTTTATTTTATTTTTACCAACTGGTCGCTGTTTCTGCCACCACTCTGTCACTAATACAATACCGCTTCGATTTAAAAAATATACTAATTCCTACAACGTGATTTACCTTCGTCTTCTTAATAATGCTATATTATTCAAATGCCAAAGAAGATTAATATTCAAATGCAAATAAAGCATCCCTTCCCCTCCTTCCACCAAACAATCGTGGTCACCTTACAAGAGAACCGTCGCGTGTCAAATGTCAATAGTTTCGTCAATTCTATACCGGCTGGAACCGGTTCTCATTACCGGGCCTTGGCTCGTGGGCGCCGGGAGCGAGCCGCTGATTTGTGACCACTTGACGTTATTGTTTTGGTTCGTGTATTGTACGGAAAGTGCCTTTCAATTGGATTTTTTCCACTTGTAGTCTTTCGTGGTCGGCGTCGCCACAGACAAAACACATGAAAAATGTCTGAATGGTGAAATGTCTTCACCACAAAAGCTATCTTTCCAAGAATTAACAAGGATGGTTTAAAGCAGAATCTTCTTTGTGTGGCCGGTAATGAGACAGTCGTCTAGATGAATATAGACCAGCCCACGGACTGGACCCACAGGAGTAGCTAAACCCGGGACCGCCATAGACAAAGTACATACGCACTACATCCAGAAAAGCTCAAGAGTTGGCAACGATGGTTTTGAAACAGAGGTGATACAGACCTGGGCATCGGGCTTAACCCTGACGGAATAGGAGTCGCTGAAGCCGGCGCCGCCGCAGACGAAGCACACTCGCGCGTCATCTGTTGGAGCGCACGGCTTCTCTAGTGACGGCGACGCCGGTTTCGAAGCGCCCAGCGAGCTCTTTATGTAGGCTTTCGCCTTCTCCATGGCCGCCTCACTGTTGACAAAGAGATGACTTTGTTAAGATAATGTGTATGTTTGATTATACTGCTATTTGGCGTCTATCAGTAATATCATAACTAGCAATGATGCGCAATCTCATATATGACGACGATAAATTTACGTACAAGCAAGGGTATGACGCAATACAGAAACCATTGTAGCCCGGAGTAAGATATTGTAGAGGATCATAAACATGTCCAGTCGGACCGAAATGTACGAGTAGAACAAACCCATACATTGCATATAATCTATAAGGAGACCCGAACACGATAAACTAGGAAAAGGGTTGGACGGAGAGAAATGACACGGCTACTTTGGAAAAAATCAATAAGTAAACATTCGAAACGTACGAACTGTGAAAATTTGTCGAAATCGGTCTATGAAGTTGTTTATGAACTGACTAGATTTTCCCGCTTTTTTATTTGCATTTTTTACACTTATCAAATTACCCTGTATATATGCCGCAGTTATAGCGGAGAATTTGCATTGAATATGGGTAGATTGATGTGCTGTTGGCTGTACATTCAGGCTCAACGGAGCGAATGCGATGAAAATGTCACAAACAACCAGTTCGCGATAAGCATTGCCTTTACATGTACTTAATGAAGTGGTTATTGAGTGGTTTTGTTTACTATGCGTTTAATAGGCAAAATTGGATTTTAATTAAACTTCAATGTAGGTGTATTATTGTTTCTTTATTTTTTTTTATCTAGACGTGTGGCTGTGCACCATTCTTACAAGTTATCTCACTAAATCCATATGCTAATAAAAGCACTAGTATATGCAATCTTAGGGATTTCAGTTCGCGTGACGTATACGTGGACGTCACGCAAGAATACACATTTTAATAACAACTTGCGAGTGTTCTACTCGTAGCTGACGATCATGATTAGAAAAAAAAACTTCTGGTATATGGAAGCCTACGTGAAAGAAATGTTACTTCACGCAGAATTTTTAGAATAATTTCATTTCGATTGCTAGTTCTTAGTGTGAAATGCATCATTGTCATTTTGCATTAAGGACGTTCAATAGAAAAGACAAGCAAGTGTGTCTCATAACAATCTGCAGAAATTCGAAACCGATGTTAAGACGAAAGTGGCTAACGTCCCAAAATCGGAAATCCATGGCTAAGAACAATGAGAAGAACTCAAACTAAATGGGATAAGGGCAAGGCGGGCAAGGGAATAAAAAGAACGCACGTACTGAACCAAACAATGACGTAATCCATCCAGCGAACCCACAGGCGCCAGTGCAAGTCACATTAAGCCTAACCCCCTATATTTACGAGGGGTACTCACGAAACGTTTAGTGCTGGTAATATTTAATTGCAATGCGATGGTGACGCCGATTAGTCCACAGGCACGCCATTTAGTGGTGGTTTGGAACACAGTACAGAAACAAAAGGGAATCAACTCTGTCCACAATACTTAGTCATTTTTCCAAACTATAATCGAAATTAATACCAAGAAGAAATTAAATTAGTTATGTCTTATTGTAAATTGACTAACAAATGCGTTGAGATACGCAGGGCTGAAGCAGATGGAATGGGGAAGCGGATCGGCCATGGCTCCTCCACTTTCCGAAAGGAAGGCGAAATGTTAGAATAATTATCACTAACAATTTTAATACCCTTTCTGCTGAAGCACTTTCGTCCATAAGGAGGTTTTACCTAGTCCTGGAAGTGCAATAAAAATTCAATTCGAATTTATTGTGTGAAATAAACATAATATAGTAGTAAAATTTGACACAAATCTCAACGTCCCTTGTCTACTACGAATATAATATTCTGTCCTCCCCCGAATACAAGACTGGCATTTCAGTCAGTTTCCATTCTGTATACTGTGCTACACCCAGAACTTAATGGCTACAATCACGAGATACAATAATTAAATTCCAATACTAGTTTCGACAGCGCTCCAAAAGGGTTTAAAGTAGGTATTTCTCAGTAACAAGGCTAATTCGAGTCAGCACCGACAGTTCCTAATACACTTCACACAACTTCTACTATCAAATCGAAATCTTTTGACTTGTCTGTATGAACGCGATAAACTAAAAACTACCGGACGGATTTTGGTACGGTTTTCACCAAATAGATGGTGTGATTCCAGTGGAGGTATATAATTCATTACGCTTTTACCCAGTTAATCCGGTACAGGTCGCAGAATCGTGATCTAACAGCGTCATAATGAGGAAGCAGAATATTCATTTGAAGGCTTTCAGGTCTTTAACAGACGGAAATCCAAAGTAATGCTTTCTTGGTTCCGTTCCGTTGACGGAGCGATGGGGCATGGCTCTCACGTATTGAAACCTATGATAACAATAGACAATTAAAACCTCATTCGCTCTTATGGCCGGCTACAAAAGTCCATATATACTTTTGAATCTTATTCCTAGGAAATAAGGTTCAAAAGGATCGGGCTTTTGGAGCCGACCGTACGTATCGATCACTCATTTATGCATATTAATTATAGCATTGAAGTATTGTCATTTCGAAAATTATCGACGTTTAAGATATAAAATGTAAGGTTTGATTGTTTTACCATTGTAATTATGTAAGTTGATATTATAATATCACAGACAGAAGTTTATTTATATGACGAACCAACATGAACATGTTTCAATATCATTAGTATCTTAATATCGTATCGTATCGAAGTATCGTATAATACTTTATCTTATTTTATCATTTTCCTGTCAAAAGCTATAATGATTGAATAATAAAATAAACAAAATCTATATCTATCTGTATAGTTACATACTGCAGTATATGTCAACTGTATGCAAATTTACTTAAGAGGACCTTTATGAGGCAGTGTAGCGGTGAATTTCCATTGATTTTCTGTAAGTGCATGCTGCATTTACATTGAGGTTAGGTATTTGAAAATTAAAATTGCGATGAAAAAAAATCTGAAATCGAGCAGAATTCTTCTTAGCGTGTCGACTCGGCGAATCAGATTTGTGAAGACCTGACACCGTCGATACAGGATTTAGTATTTGTGACGTAATTAACTTAAAATCTTAGCTTTATGTTTATTGTATACTTTTTGACCAGGTTGTTATACTATTAGGAAAAAATGTAAGAAACTGTAATAGGTAAGTCCTTTTTGCATGATAGGGACCAACACTGTATAAATGACTTTCTTTCGGCATTTCTTCTTAGCAGTGGTCGTTCCGAAATGTCAGTAGTTTGTAACTTTTTGATAAATTGAAAATGATGAGAAACAAGAGTGTAACAAGGCGCAAATCAATTTTGCATTCATGTATAGTTTTAACACGAAGGACAATATTGGATACTATTTGTCAAGGGAAAAATAACTGCTCCCGTGGGGAATTCACGCAGCCGGAGCCGCGGATAAAAGCTAGCATCAAAATAAGATATAAGGTGTTTTTGCTAAGTAAATTTAAATCTTCCACACTTACAGAACGTTTGTAAAAGGTAAAAATAACGTCTGTTTTTCATATTTACACTTCAACTAGTAAAATACAAGACATATATAAAAAGATAGACAAAGATCAACATTGTACATATCCGATTGGAGGTCCAAAGTTCAGGAGTCGTAAGGTCAACGAGTGACGTAACCGACTGGCTTCAACTTTACCTGATTTACTTAACCCCAGGGTCAATAAGTCAAACGCACTTTATAATGATGGCAGACACTTCGACACTAATTATTATAGGTTATAGCAAGTTCTGTCAAATATTCTTAAGAGTTTATTCAAGTCCCCTAAAGACATCTGACATGACTATTGCGACCTACCGCGTACCTATAAGAAGTCGCATACACACTAGTGAACTTAAACTGTCAATCAGTGTGCAGGTTCCCTCACAATGTCTGTTCAGTCAGATTTATTCTAGGAAATACAGTCAACGTTTTCAATAATACAATACTTGCTACGAATGTACATATGTGTGTGATTTCACAACAATGCAAAAAAAAATCCATAAGCTAAGCTTTCAGATAGAAATTATGATACCATCTCTCCAAGTAGATTATCGAAAAAATGACGTAAATCAGCCCGTACTATTCAAGCATATTAGGTAACCATCATCATCACATTTCACACTTCATTTACACGCAACTACATCAGACCAGTAGACACATTATTGCATTGCCTCACAGCTAATGGTGATCACGACCTTCAGCCATGAGGATACGACTGTGATAAAGAACATTCGGTAACATGATCCTATGGACGCATTCAAAAGGTTGTCATTACTCCCTTTCTTCGACAGAAAAAAGACAATCAAGCAGTAGCAGAAAGAAAGGTATTGAAACAGTAAAGGTATTTGAGTTTATTTAATAACATTAAATAGATTGGAGTTTAGATGGCGCCATACGAACATCGCTCCACCCCTCTTTTTGCGTCGAAGGTTAAAAGCCGTGTCATTCGGCTATCGAACAGTTTAGTTAAAAATAAAGCGAACAGCGCAGTGCCGCCGGTTGACTGAATAAATGGAACGGAAACAAAATGCAACACTCGTCACTCCAAAATTAGTGCAATTGTTTTTTTTTTTTGTATCTTTTATATTATTTTTGATGGTCTATAGGAATCTTTTATGCCGGTTCCAAACTATGTTTACAGTTTGCGGTTTCGACGTACCTTGCTGGATTTGATTTTTGTCTGGTAAAAAAATTCACTAAGTACGTAATGTACGTGTTCATTAGCGTCGGTTTCTGTGGGATTTCGCCTCGGATAAAGTTCGAAAATAAAGAGGTAAATGAAAAAAAAAACAGCTCTAGATATTTCGTCAAAATGTCTCGTTTTGTAGTCATATCCCGTGCTGTCTGCTCACCGTGTAAACAGTGAGGGGGTGACGCCGTGTTATATCAGACGACCCGTCGAGTACCGCCGAATGTCGCTACAACTACAACTTGCTAACGTTTTAATCGATCGTCGAACTGTGGATACTCGAAATATTATTGCAGCTGCTGTCTCACAAACCAATACAGAATATCTTTTGTTTATAATTTTGCTAAGTCATCGTGTTATCTTGGAGTGAGGGCGACATATGTTTTACTCTTCTGTAAGCCTGTATCTCTCATCAGACATCTACCGTGCCCACTTCAAGCTGAACTCCAATACGAATTAGACGATTTTAGGACGTAACTTGCACTTTTTTGTATGTCAAGTTATTGCTTAGCCGTTCTCTAAGCTTAGCTGATAGTTTGCGCACAGGTATTCGTATAGGCACAGCTGGTCAACATCGTATTCTTCTTCTTATGTAGGTTTAAATTTTTTGACACCAATTTTTTTACAAAACTTATGTTTTTTGTTTTGCAAATATTGCTTTTTTCTTTCTTTCGCATTTGTGACTTGCGCTCGTGTCGATGGAATGTATCATACGCAATTAATATTTTCAATATTTTACTTTACCGGCGAGGAGGGTTATGGCAATGTTCCTCAACTATGCGAAGCCAAGTCAATTTGGGGAGGACACAGGGCTTTATTCTCTCACATATTCTGAAATGATCCATCGAACTCGTAACGTTTTGAATCACTTTGCCATTATCAAATCCCTAACGTCTGTCTGTCTGTTCGCGATACTCTAAAACTGATGCATGGATTTTCATGCGGTTTTCAACAATATATGGTGTGATTCCAGAGGTAGGTTTAGGTAAATAATTTATTGTGTTTTTGCACGTGCGAAGCTTGGACTAGACCAGATAAACTTCTGCGCCTTCAATAATTTGGGTAGGTAGCATGATCGCATTATGGTACACATAATATTACGTTGTACATATGACGTTTCCACATAGGTTGTAAAATAGTGTAACCGACGTAATTTTTGCATACTAACGAGTTTTTACTTCTGTTTTATTCCCACTTGTGTGTTGTCTCAATGATGTGATTTAAAATGTTATTTTGTTGTATGTCGATGCCCTGCAATCATAATGTCAATGATGATTTCAATGTGACCTTTGTAGTATTGTTGACGCTACCTGCATACCATTTTTTGAAGTTCTTCCTCAATCATAAATATGAAATGTAACAATTTTCATTATAATTATAATTTGACTAAATTAAAATAAGTATATATTAGTGACATGTATTCTTTAAAATGTACAAAGAATTAGATGAAAATAAAAATTTTAATTAAAGTATGTAATGTATGGAATAAACCATTATCGATAAAAATAAAAAGCCAGCTTTATCTAAATGTGTCAAGACTATAGAACATTTTGAAAAATAAAAAGTTTCCGTTTTATTATCACAAGAAAACACAGTTTTCGTAGGTTTTTCAATTGCATGTACAGTCAACAAGCACATCAACCTACCCAAATTCATTGCAAACTCGCCGCTATTACCGCGACGACATAGAAGTTTATGCAGGGTAATTATGTGCAGTGCCGTTGACTGTACGTAGTACGTATTGTAACATTGTTTCAAACTAGCTGTATCCCCGAGATACGTCTAGTTCGATATAAAATAGTAGGTACACCGGTAGAGATAAATTTGTACCCGGTAAAATCATCTCGGCGCCAGACAAATCAATACACGCACCTGTGCAGTGTACCCACCAGACAGTCGTATGACATAACTATGTTTTTGACTGACGCCAATCGAATTACGGGCCCGAATGCGTTTTGAGTGCATTGCAGTATCGTGCAAATTCATTGGAATCTCGCCAGTATTACTGCGGCATAGGGGATAATTAAGGGTTCATATGGGATTGATTGTATTGCACTGAATATAGCGGGATCCTTGTCCATGAAACCCTCAGCATAATAACTCATAAAGGACAATGCTCATAAATAAACGAAGATTGTAGCCAGGCGCATATAAATTGGAGAATTCATTTATAATGTAAATTGAATAACATTGAATTTCACAATTATAAGTAATTATATTATTGTTAAGTAACAAATATAGTATTAAAAACCAACCCAGTTCACATAACATTTTCCTGTTTTACTTAATTATTTAAATCTTGAATTGAATTTCTTATGGATTTAGATCTATTGAAGTTCGTGTAGTGAGCATAAACAACACTAAGTTCTAGGATATTATAGGTAATACCTAACATGTACTAGGAGTACGCTGGGTCATAGAGTTGTATCAAGCATAGACTTAAATGCCAACATTTTTCCAATACTATGACGTAAACACATCTAATAATATAGAGCCGAAGCTTCTCCAATAAAAATAAACCGGCATTTATTAGTGGATCTGTGTCGTAGGTCAGTCGATATCGCGTCAACGACAAACCGACCTTATCACGAACGTCATAAGGTTGGGTGTTGCTTGAATGGATTGATTGATAACGCGAATGGTCAATGAATTTTATAATGTCGTTACGCGAACGCCGCGTTTAGATTTGTTTAGGAATGGTTGGAAATGTTCCAACACTTCCAATCACGGAATACTAGCTGTTACCTGCTGCACCGCCCGCGTGGGTTTCCCAACAAAATAGTTCTTTTCCCCTTCTCCGTACTCTGAACTGAGATTGGTTGAGTAGATAGAGCATGAAGAGGTAACACATAAACAACTTACTTTTGCATTATAATATTACTTAGGATAGTGAACTAAATTGTCATCAATAGTACAGGTTTCCGATGTTTTACGAGTACTTCACCTTCAAGGTTTGGAATGAATATTATGAGTCAGATTTGTATACAAACTCATGTGATACGAGTAGGATAGTCCCCAAACAATGAAGCACCTGTTATCCTGCTCCCTGAGACCTAAAACCTGCACTCAGGATGTCAAACATGGATTTGATGGTGGCCACCGAGAAGGTGGTAAAAAGGGTAGAACACTTTTCAGGGAAAATGTTAATATATCATGCCAGGAACACCACCAACAAGTCCACTGCCTGCCCGATACCGACTCTGTCTGCCCGGGAAGAGATTAATGCCTTATTCTGTCTGTATGTCTAACTTGAGGATAATGTCGTGAGGATAACCTCAAAAACATTTGTTTTACTCATAACCATTACATAACGAATTGTACAAACATGTTACTTGTCACAGTATTTCTCACACCATAAGAAAATATGGCAACACTGACATACAACAACATCTCGAGTTGTCATAACACAGTCTATTTTTTGTTTGGACATTCTCGACGTGGCTTCGGATCACAATAGCACATGGAATGGGCTATAACAGCGGTTTCCGAAGTATGTCATCTGTTGGAGCTCCAGGAAAATAATTAAATTGGTCATATTTAAAGAAGTAGGAAGCATTATAACATGAAAAGCGTTGGGGGAAATATTTCTAACAAAAACTATTAAATATGGACTTCATTGAAAGTCTTAAAGAAAGACACCCGACTGCAGAAGGAGAGGAGTTAGTTATAAGGTTAACGTGTCTTTATGTCTTTCCCTGACATCGTAGCAGCCAAACGGCTGAGTCGATTTTGATGTAGTTTCTTTTTTATTTGAAAGTGAATTCAATCTAGAGTGTTCTTAGCTATGTTTGAAAACTGTGCGTTCAGCTGTTTGGAAACCGTCAGCTCTTATCTAGCTGATGAGATGATGAAGGCAACTTCTGAGTCGACGGTTAATTAATTTTTAATTTAGTTTTTACTAGTGACCCGTCCCGGCATCGGTCGGGTAATAACATAATAAATTATACACCTTAAACTCTCTAAAGATATTCTACAGGTGAAAACCGTAAGAAAATCCGTGCAGTAGTTTTTGAGTTTATCACGAAGAGACAGACGCGTTAGAGGACTTTGTTTTATAATATGTAAGGATTACTATTGGTCATTACTCTAGTGTGATATTTCTACTTGTAATCTATTTGTAAATCAATGGTCGAGTTTGACCAGCGACCCTTGCGGTTGGCGTGATAATCGCCGAGTTACGACTAGCGTGACATATTTCGTAAGTTTTAAAAATAGTTCTTGTGGCACTTCTTGCCGACAAGACTGATAAGTCTCTTCGCAACATCGTAAACATATGTATTACGACAGACAAAAACTCATAAAAATTAAAAAAACCGGTCAAGCGCGAGTTAAACTCGCGCTCCGAGGGTTCCGTACATATTTGTAAGTTTGATATGCAATAACAGCAACCCAAAAAGAGTTGACGGCTTGACAGGCAGACGGCTGCTCATAAAATCAGCGCGGAATCTTCATACCTACAAGCTTTTTAGTTTCTGTCCCGATGTTTATTTGCCTGTAATAAAATCTTGCAAGTTAAATTTCACCTACTTGCTCTTGTCCTATAGAGTAGAAATTTTTCATGTTGCCCGAGTTTCCATACAATAAATTCAATTAGTATAGGCACCGCAATATGGTCTAGAGAGCTAATTTAACATTTATATTTCTTAACATTTTTTCATGATGTAAATCCACATACATATATCGTCATACATATTTCTACATTTACAAAATAAAAGCTTCATGGCAAAGACGACATTTTTGTCATACCTATAAACATGACAGTGAAATAAATATTCACATAGAGATGACAATGAAATAAATATTCATTCAACAATAATATATATCACAAAACTTCTACCCGGAAATCAGTCCTATCCAATCAATCATACTTTCAGAATTGTCTGTTACTGGGAATATAGAGGAAAACGCACATCAATCATAAAGTCTACATGTCTTGTTATGCTACATAGATATCTATGCGGTGGCAATAAAGGCCAATTTGCGTCGAAAGTGGGTAACTTGATGTAATACTGACTGTACAATGTATTCTATGGTCTACAGTTGCACACGTGCAATAGAGTTTACGATTGGACATACGTGTTGCGACCAAATGTATTGTTTTTTATTTCTTCTTGTCGAGTCGGAATGACTATAGATTGTTTAAGTTTCGACCAAAATGTGATTGCGTTTATGGCTCTATCGTTTTCCTAGTTTAGATCCTCTATCACGCAAGTTGTGGAGCAGTTGGGACACGATATCGATAGTACAATTTTTTATGCTATCACGCAGGCAAATAGGCATGCGGCCCACCTGATGGTATAGTACAATTTTTTATGCTATCACGCAGGCAAATAGGCATGCGGCCCACCTGATGGTAAGTGGTCACCGCAGCGTATGCACACATGTATTGGGGTACTATTTGTATTGTAATACTACTAACATGTTATATTAAATTACTTAACACATATTTTGAGTGGTTCGCGCGCTTAGTCTGCGTTTGTGGCTGTTAAGCATACTTTACAACGAATGGGTGACAAAAAAATTATCTCTTGCTTATCCGTGCTTCGAAATTCATGTTTAGCTGTTAGTTCCGCGATTGTATGTTAAAATCCACCAATTCGCATTGGTGGATCATGGCCCAACCTCCTTATCCGTCTATAACCAATAACCATTTATCCAGAAGTCGTCAAGAGACGATAAACGATGTGCGTAAAAAAATTATTCAATCCAAATAACCAACGCTTTTCTCATTATAATATCAGGTTTAAATTTAGATTATTTCAACATCAAACAGCCTAAGGTACGTCCGTTTAGTGTGTTTTGTAGATAAAATTAATTCCCGTTTTAACTACAACTCGCAGAAGAGTGGGAGGATCCTAAACAAACACTTTTGGGACGAAATTCGAGTCCTGAGTAACATCTGTATAATAGCAATAACGGCGTAAGCAGTGGCGAAGTTAGGCGACCGCCTAAGGGCGTTGGAAACAAATGGGCGTCCGTTTGCAAAAAGCATTGCAAATTGCATCATACGACAGTTCTAGTTTTATGGTGGTTATATTTAAAGTTGGACACGTAGTCCTAATTTTGGGGATATAATTATTATCATGGTACTAACTACATGTTTTATGGTCACTAATACCTAGTATTTTCTTTTGTTCTTTCGCCCCGAGCGCTTGCAGTGCTACATGAATACAAGGTCGATTCTGCATTGTCTGTCATGTGTCAAAATTAGGTATCCAGCTATCGTAATGCAAATAATATTGCATGGAATTCTTTAAAAAGGCGTGAAAATATTCATCCATGCCTGGCCACGCGCGTGTGATGTGCGCCCCTGGTATTGCACGCGTCCATAGGTTTCAGTGACCACTTCCCATCAGGTGAGACGCAGCATGCCTGTTTGCTTGCTCAGGTAGTAGATATTAAAAACCTTTTTTAAATTCAGTGTTTGATAAATCACCCAGGCCTTGTATTTTAATGTTGTTAAATCGTAAGTATAAATTGTAATTTTTTAGGAAACTTTTCTTGAATTAGGATAATGTTCCTATCAGATTTCATCTCTACTTGCATAAATTTAATAAAGTACATAATTGGTTTCGATTTCATAGCGACTGCCAAGGCCGTATCAGCATTAAATTCATTGCGTACAAGTTTTACCATGTTTAGTCAACTTTCGAATAGTTCAACAAATGTCAATTAAGTTCATTGGAAGTAAATAGAGCACCATTTAAACCACAAGTCGATAATGGTGTCTTAACGTTAGAATCTATAGGATCCAGAGGTGTCAATTCAGTAGAACCTACCTACTGACACGCAAAAATTATTTTGGACTACCGTAATTTTCAGCACCTCCTTTAGGCTATGAATATTTTAAAATCTATTCCTGGACTTGGTGACCTGCAATGCAGGTTCTTGTGACACCTAATGCGGGGCAAGAGATCTCCACAACGATTCTGTCCACTGGTAATATTCTTTATTCACAATTTATATTACCCCTTGATGTTTATGGCCATTTTGTTGTGGAGTAAATAAGCTATTTCATTCGGATGATTAATTCGAAAATAATGCTTTTGGAACCTACCAAAAACTGGGTCATTGAACCACGTATGTCATACATAAAATCTGCTGAATACTCCAATCAAAATATCAATTTTCCCGTCCAGCCGCAGCTCGCGTCAAAACTTATTTCAATTTTATCCAGTGACCCGAATATCGGCCAAAACTACGCAGGTCTGGCTCTGATTGCTTATTGATTTATTTTAGACATTGTTTTAACGTTGTATCGATGTTTGTGCACGCTGATTGGACGATTGTGCTCGCTCGCGGCTATAGAGTTTCGTGGTTGGGGTGATTGTATTTTATGTTCACTTATATACATATGCAAGAAAAGAGGAAGATCTAGGATAAGATTGTCGCATGACTTAAATGAATTGGACAAGAAATTGCAAGAGAACACCACAGACAGAAATGGGTGGAAGAAATTAGGGGAGGACTTAAACAGCTAAATCAATATTGTCAAATCAATGCAATATAATATTAGTCAAAATAAGCTAGACTTTACCGCTTCCAACAGGTCAGGTAATTAAATTGCCTGAAAATCTAAGAAATACAAATAACTTACATAATTTTAAGAGGGAAATATCAAAGCTACTTATCAAAAAAGCTTATTATTCTGTTAGTGATAATTTCAATTTATTTAATTAAGTATTCTATCTATCTTTTAATGTAATTATGTATATACACATGACAATTAGATAAATTATGTAGACACTTTATAGTATAAATTATTGTATAAATATTATGTAACTTAATTTTGTAAAACCTATGACAAAAATGTCGTATGCCTTATGGCGAGACATCTCTATGTCAGTTCATTTCAATGTATTATACCTATTATGTAACCTGTGTTCACGAAATAAACGAACTGAATTTAATTTAGAAAGAGGTATATATATCCAACAGTGTACTTCTGACGGTATCTACATATGATAACGTACGAATACGAATTGGTAGTTTTTGAAAGTCCAGTTTAGGCCCGGTGGCTTCTCGCCTGATCGTGTATGCATGATCACTGCAACCTACATTGCAAATTGGTCGCTGTGCAAACCGCATCCCGCCACGATGTGGCGACGACGTGTCGCAAATTTTATTAATCAGTATGCGTAGACGACTACCACGTTTTACCTAAATGAAATGTAACCTTGTCGTTCTCCCATCTCCTGGCTACATACATATACTAGAAGCGAATGCATGTTTCATGAAAATTGGTCAAATAGTCACTTTCGCATTTAAAATATGAACTAAATATATCGTAAATCGTGGGTAAATCTGAACTATAATATTTATCATATACAAAGAAAACATTTTATTTACTTTAAGATTAGAACCACTGAGTGAGTGCAAGCCTCAGCTCAGAGCAGCCTCTGTGCAGTATTCAAGTGTTAAAATCGATGGAAAAGATAAAAAATATTATGTCTACGTTATACAAATAATAAACAATAAAAGTGTGAAGAGAAATATCGAACTAATTTCTTAATTACCCTAAATTACACGCGGCTATAATACGGAACCCTTAATGTGCCAGCAACTCGCACTTAGCGTTTTTATTGAGACATAGTTTTGTCGCGTGGCAGTCCGTTGCGTGATGTTATAATCAAGTGTTGTGTGTATTGATACGCGAAATCACAGGCCCACGTAGTGACCTTGTCAATGAGATGAATGAAATCCACAGATGAAATCCGAGATTATTTTGTTAGCTTTTACAATAATGACTAATCGAGATGAGAATCGGTGGATTCTTGTTATTAGTATACTTAGATTTATTGTAACGTGACATACCCTTCGTCTACTTTGCAAACCAAACTTACCGAATAACTGAATCGGTAAGTTTGGTTTCCAAAGTAGACCAAGACAAGAGACAAGATAATTTATCAAATATAAAAAAGCAAATAAGCACATCCATTCAGAATCTCTATTAGGAATACCTACGATAAAAAAATATTGTTGCATAAAACTACTATAGCGGCCCTTCCCGATTTCGCTCGGTTAACGCCATAATATGCCAAATTACACACCTAAGCCTTTCTCTGGAATCACCTATAGGTGAAAATCGTACATTTTTTCTCTATTTTTATCAATACTAATCCGTTATTTTCTTTGGCTCAACGTCTCCGACTATTTTATATTTTATATCTAGTTCTGAAAGGTGAATTTTATCTATGACGACCTCGGTGGCGCAGTGGTAAAGTTCTTGCCACTGAACCGAGAGGTCCCGGGTTCGATCCCCGGTAGGGTCTTGATGGAAAATTTTTCTTTTTCGTTACAGATGGGACGGATCACAACTGTCGCGAGATAAAACCTGGCATTTGTGAACGAAATGGCGTGTGGCTCCCGCCCTTAAATAAGATCACTCCATAATATTTCCGTGCATGTCTTACGAGGCAATTAAGAATGTGAAAACAATGTTTACAAAATGTTAACAGATACAGTCTCATCTTTATCCCTCACGGGCTAGACAGAGCCAAGATTCGAGAAACGCGAAGGCAGTAGATAAAATGTAACTTGCTATTTAATATAGCATTATACCTCGCCCTTAAAATTCGTTGTAAAATCAATCATTTGCCAACTTTTCATACATCGTTTGATTTCGTCAAGACTCAACGAGTCAGTAAACAACTAAAGCAAGAGCAGCAAAAATATCTCGGATGGCGAAACGGACAAATCGAAACCCAACAAATGTACAATTATTTGAAAAAGTTACTGTTGGACAATAGGTGTTGTACAACTTTACCGAATTTCGTGCTAATTCATGAGCAACGGTCTGGGGACCCTTTATATCATTGCCAACCAGCCGTAAAAGTAATGTTTGGGGGATTTCCTATAATAGCTTTTTTATATTCACTCGACTTTGTTGAAAAAAAAAAATACAGTAGTTATATAAAATACAAAACGCGAACTTTTTGTTATTAGATTTCTTATTAATATAGAATGGTGATACAATGCCTTTCTCATCTGTGCATTTCCCGGTTTCTTCCTCAGCCGTTGAGCGTCGGAGCCCAGAGTATGCTTTCCTACTATTTGGTATGGTGAGATATTATTTATTACTTTTAATTTAGGTTAAGACTACGATGATTTTAGGACTTTTCAAAGAAATGCTGATACAAATATTAATTTGATTTTAAAATTTCTCGGTTCGTTTTTGCGAATAATTACAATTCAAAACCAGCTACCCTAGTGGGAATTAATTAACGTAATAATACCTACTGTTGTTCGTACATTTCCCATAACAATTAAAATTATTACGACCACAATTAAAGTTTCGCAAATTAGGTATACATTTTATTTGCTACGTTACGAAATGTTGAAATAAAACAACTTTCCCAGAATGTTGCATTGAATTTTCGAGATGGTTTTATGGTTGGAATTTAGTTTTTTTTCCTTTGTAAGTAAGTACTTTTTCCATAACTGAGTAGGTAGAGCCAAAGTTTGCTAAACTTGAAGGTCATGTTTTATTTGTATTGCGGACTGATTGATATTAAAAATACGTTTTATCTGAATGTTAATAATCAAGGCGTGATTCCCACAATCCCACCGAATACGACCACTCCAAAACCTCCCGCGGATGTACTAGGCCATCCTTGGCCTCGTTTAAGCAGGTAACCCCGCTACATTCTCGGCTGTGAATGAAAGAGTTAACTTTCATTAACGCGAAGATGAGTTCGGTATAAGGAGTTTTTTAGGAGCGTACGAAATCGTAATGTACCTATTTCAATAGTCTGTATGATAGTTACACGGCATGAAACTAAACTATCTCAATAGGTACATGGTACATAGTTTAAATAAATAACTTATTGTTGACTAGCGGCCCGTCGCTGCTTTACTTATGTAAAACCTTAATAAATTATACGCCTAAACCTTCCTCAGGAATCAAACTATATATAAATAAAACTCACATCAAAATCCGTTGCGTAGTTTTGAAGAATTAAGCATACATAGGGATATAGGGACAGAGAAAGCGACTTTGTTATACTATGTAGTGATGATGTGGCTATTAAGGCAGCTAGACTGAAGTGGGACTGAACGGGTCACGTCTGCCGCATGCATACATATGGACATACAGATTGACCTCAAGGATTCCAACTGACAGATACAGGAAAACAGGAAGGCCTAGGACGAGATGGTCGGATGACATCAAAAATTCGACAAAATATGGCAAGAGAACACCTTTTTCCCAGCAATGGGAGTTTAACAGCTATAATACTACTACTATTTATTTAGTACATTATGTTTTACTTCTATTTGTGTTATTTTAAAATACCTTAAATATTAAATAATCCTACATATTTAAAATTAAAATTCACCTGTACCATACACCTGGCCTCTCTAAAATTACAAAGCGAGGCAACAATTCGATGCACTTAATTTTTTACATCGATCCCCTGTCGATAACTTGATGGGGTTTGAATGTGGCCGACCCCATTTTTGTTGATAAACTTTCTACGAACCCCTTTCAAAGTTAATTGTTACTTTTTGCCGTGGACCGGATGGAGTGAGCAACGTAATGTCTGGTGGAAAAGCAAAAGTATTTAATTTACATTATTCCATTTGAGTATGGTACAGACCGATATGCGTAACAAGCTTTTGATGTACAGTTGACTGTATTTACATAGTACACTATATCTAGATCACTAATAATACATTGACCCTTAAAAAAAGCTCCCTCTCCACCCCGGTAGCCAGCCACCTGTGAGATAACACGAAACGTATATTATATAACAGAGGTGGTTTGTTGCCGGTTGGAGAAAAAAGGAGCGATTTTACTTTATTTGTATTGATTTGTTTGTTTATTTGGCTGAGTATATAGATAAGTATGTTTAATGTTAACACCGCAAACAGAGGAAGGCGTCGACAACACCTAGTGCTAAAAGGGCATTAACAAGTTCCATGAATTCACATTACGCTACATTAGGACCTTATCGACTTGCCTGTTTCATTACTTTTACCACAGTATTAATAACTAGCGGCCTGCCCCGGCTTCGCATTGGTAAAACCATAATAAAATAGTAGTCTATGTTACTCCTGAATGTATCGTCTATCACTGTGCCACATTTCATAAAAATGGGCCCAGTAGTTTTTGAGTTTAATCATTATAAACAAAAAAACAAGAATACAAATATTTTTTCTCTTTATAATATTGGTATGGACGTTATGGATGAATACAGTATTTCCACCTCCTAATGAAAATCCAAAATAGTTTAGCTTGAAAATTATCTAAACTACCGATAGTGCTATAGACAGCACTATCGATAGATAACGGTATCGATAGATTTTTCGACAACACTACACCACACAGATTGAAATCCGAGACGCCTATAGTTGTGTACACGTCTCGCGTTCCGGCCGTTTGCATGTAATGAAAATATTGTATCTACATGAATACTGTTTCTATTAGGTAGTTAAGTTACACTGTTTCTATTATAACATACGTCGATCACATTAACTCTGGACTTGTGTGTGTACAGTGTGCAAAACAAGCAACGAAGATATCATGACATTATCGAACACGACATTTATTCCAGTAATAAATGTCGGCTAGTATTGCGCAGACCGGCAAATTGCGTAGTGAACAAATGTCTCTCTATGCCGTTCCGGCCTGGCCTTGGCGAAGGGGCAAACCTAGGAAGTTTGGGCTTGATGTCGTGAAGCTAATAGCGAAGTAACATGATTAGTAAATGCTGCCGACCGTACGAAGTGGAGACAAAAATATAGAAAAGCCGACCCTGGTCTCCGACGCCCAACGTAGAACCAAGAAACCGTGAAAATGCTCAGATGAGAGAGAGAGTTCTCTTATTGGAACAAATTGTAATACAAAGAGGACTTTGTATGTTTCGATAATGAAACAGCAAATATTACTGAAGCAACGCGCGGAAGGTGGAACAGGAACGAGGGGTTTGCACACTCCACAGTTAATGTGTTCATGTTACAACTCTACATAGTTGCAATCAATTAGGTGCACTTGCTGGAAATGGCAAGTCCACATCTTGGGCCTTTCCTTGTATAAGACAAGACATTTTTAACGCTAGAAGTTTTTTGCTGGGTTTAAGACAGACTTGCAATGCTTACTAGTTCAATAAAAAAGGGATCAACTGCAAGTCTCACTGGTGCACCGAGGGTTCCGTAAAATTCAGCTTATTTTTGTTTATTTATTTACTAATTTACAGTATCGGATTTTTCCTTTATCTGTATTCAAGTGCAATGTCATACCAATGATTACTATCATAGATGGGTTTACGCTCAGTTTTTGGTCAGTATCTTCCCAAAACGCCAGACTGTACACTGGTTACTACGTACATCTTTGGTCACGCTAAGGCAACTGTTAGCGCAATATTATGCTAACATATCGAAAATGAATGCGATAAAAAGTATCACAGTATATTTTTTATGGAACCCTAAAAAAATTATAAAGATTATGTTGAAGGGTAAGGTAGCAACAATAATAACTGGGTAGTTAAATGGCTACTGGAATAAATGGTCTATATATTCTATAGGCATCCAAAAGTTCGGCATATATCGGCCAAGCCAAATGACGAAGCTGAGCTGAGCAAAAATTGCTGAGCAAAAATTTAAACCTTTTAGATTTATTCTTGTTATGTACGTAATACACATACATAAAAGGTATAAACTGAAATCTATAATGATTTTGTCAAATTGATTCCTATGAGTTATTTTTTGTTGGCTACACTATTAATGAAATTTGACAAGAAGCATTGTCTACAATACTTTTAAAAGACTATAATAGATATGTACTAAATATATTAAATATATTAGGACAAATCACACAGATTGAGCTAGCCCCAAAGTAAGTTCGAGACTTGTGTTATGGGATACTAACTCAACGATACTATATTTTTATAACATGTACATATATAGATAAACATCCAAGACCCGGGCCAATCAGAAAAATATCATTTTCCATCATGACCCGACCGGGGATCGAACCCGGGACCTCTAGGTTCAGTGGCAAGAACTTTACCACTGCGCCACCGAGGTCGTCAATATGTACTTAGT
This sequence comes from Plodia interpunctella, assembly GCF_027563975.2. Classification (NCBI taxonomy): domain Eukaryota; kingdom Metazoa; phylum Arthropoda; class Insecta; order Lepidoptera; family Pyralidae; genus Plodia; species Plodia interpunctella. The sequence goes on from NC_071315.1 coordinate 6,717,665, forward strand.
CTTCTGAATTCATAACTTATTCAAAGATTCAACACATCAGCCAAGCTGAATGGTGAAGCTGAGCTATGAGCCTCCATACAAATAAACTAACTCATATTAACTAGGTAGGTAAGTAACATTACAAAATGTGAAAATAATAGCCCGAGGCTAGAATTGGGACGACTGGTGGAAATAAGCTTAATAGGCAATTACAATCAATTTGGATAGCGTGTTGATTTAAATCAACTGAGTAGCTTTAAATCTCAGGTCAAGATATTTACCTTTTTTATTAGTTGTTTCTGAATTTCCATTCTCTCCTGCAGTCTCTATATCTTCATAATTCATAATTATGTGCAATATAAGTATATATTTATGTAATGTGTGTATGTATGTTTATAGTATAAACATTTATGTAGGTTTATGATATTTATTTTAACATATTTATATATTACGTCTATTTTTACAAATGTCAGTTAAATCCGACCTGCATTACTGTATTTTCTCGTCTAGCAATTTCCCAAAAGGTTGTCTGGAAGAAATTGCTTGCAGCAATAAGGCCGCCTTTTGCACAATGTACCTATGTACCATAATGTCATGCTATGTGTGATTATACATTTTGTACTTATGTATACTATGTAAATAATTTGTGCAATAAAGAATTTTTGTATTGTATTGTATTGATTTGCAAACTCAAATTACTGTAGGTACAGTCTACAGAGTGTACTAACAGTAATTTGAGATGATATTTGTTTGGTAATTCTTTTTATGTAGACATGAAGTTATTGGTTATGTGTCAGCCATTGTGTAAACTATCAAAGGTTGTGAATAATATTTTATTATAACACTAAACCCATTTCTTACGTGTAATCAACAATTCAAGAAACATCTCATGGTTGGATCAGTGAAATTCAGTATGTATTTATGTACACAAAATTAAAGTGTAAGTTTTATAACTTACTTAGTTAAATTTGGAATAAGTTTTTTAAAACCCAATTTCATGTAAATACTCTAGGGATAAATTGAACAATTAAATATATTAAAATTTCCTTTAAGGTTATAACTGAAGTAAGAAGAGTTTTAATTATACCCAAATTATTAAGAATTTAATTGATTTTTTTATTTTTATGTTTTAAGTTGAACACATATTAGTTATTTATTATTTTTTTCGCATGTTTTTGATTCGTGTGACAAACAACTGAGCTAAAAATATCGGTTTTAATGACTGAGAACGCAATTTGCATGAATTATTAGCTGAAGAACTTAGCTAAGTGCGACACCAGACACGTAGGTGTTCCAAATTGATATTTATCGAACAACAAAAAACGTATGACACGCAAAACATCTGTTTTATACAAAACACGGGTGCATAGAAAAGACCTAGTTTTAGTGTATGTTATTAACGGAAACGATTAGACTGTTGCTTGGGAAATTAACAGCTGCTAGAACGCTTCAGCCGGCCCACCGGCGCCAGGCCCAACAGCCACGCTATTAAAGTCTTGATACCTCAACAAATAGGTTACATTATCCCTACTTTTCAAACCCATTTTTAAGCCATGATCGTTGCCCTAAAGTAAAAAATAACAGTACTTACCAAATAAAACAGATATCATCCAACAACAAGCGTCATAGCGATCCAAAAACGACAATCACTGTATAAATAATCACAATTTAACACTGAACATTTTTTAAGCCATCCAACGTATTGCACAAATGACTTCGTAATCATCGATAACTCATAACAAATTGCACTGACCGATTTATAAATCACAAACACTAACAACAGGATAATATTTAAAACAATTATTATCACAAATAAAAACGAAATATCACACAAAACTGATATCACTTTTCTACATGTCCTTGCGTTCACATAAATTGGCAGCCATCTTGCGTTCATGCGAATAACAAAAAGTTGCCAGTATAAGGTTTAACTTACCCAATATTGTTATTTATTTAAATTTATAATTGGGGAAAATGATATTACGTGTCTATATTTTTATTTATTTATTATAATATTAGTATTTATTTAAATTAATAATTGGGGAAAATGATATTACGTTGAAAATCAAAACACCATACCACAAAGTCAAAATTTACTTACAACGAGCTCTTTTGGTACTTTTTATTTCTTTTACTCGTACTTGTACTGTGTATCTCCTTAGAAATTTTGAAATAAATGGTACAATGTATAAATAACTCTATTGATATGATGACAATGTCTTATGATACATGGATAAAGGCTACCCCAGATATTCATAAAAAAGTTAAAGCATATTAGCTAAAATATGTTTTGCCACTATCGCACCTTTTAATATTTGCCATTGGCAGAAAGGAACAAAACATACTTTAGCTAAAATATAGTTTGACTTTATATATATACTTATGAATTCTGTCTGTCTCAGTATGTCAATAAACATAATATTGTCTTAAAATAGTAGCCAAATATGTACCTACCTCGTTATAAATACTTATTTTCAAATCTGCTGTGGTTTGTCTGTATTTTTTATAGAAAGTCATAAGTTCCGTTCATAAGTAGGAATGGAGTCCGATTATTTTATTTATTTAAAAATATTCGTAATGTCGATTGATATTACTATAAACAGTAAATAACAATCAATAATACGTCTTTTTATTTCTTGAATGCTCTTAAAAATACATTATAAATAAATAAAATTAAAATAAAAGTAAAGTTTAAGTAAAATAAAATAAAATTAAAAGACAGGTGTAATGTTACAAATGGTGTAATTTTAACGTCTTACCTACATCACCACAATTAAATTGACGTAGTAATATTTATATTTACTCAACTTCCGGGTATTTCAATAAACTGGTAACATTTATTTCATGGATATTTTTTCTTTTTTGAAGCCAAGATATTATTATTCATTCTGCCAGGAAACGCTACGCTCGCTATGCCCATACCTACGTATAAAATTTGGTAGACACGAAATTTCTGTTTCGCACCTTTCCGTGAACTTTCGTCGCTTTCCTTTTCACAGCATAGCAAAAAAATAATTCGCAATAGCACTAAGTTTAGCGTTTCAATAATTGCTATTTCTTTTGTTTGCTATGATAACTAACGCAAAAGCCTGTCGTATTCGTATATATAACTTGTGTGTGGACGTAACATAATAAAAAACAATCTTGATAAAAAGATATTTCAATTCAAAATAGAGTCATCGTTGGGTACCTGATGAGAGTAATGATATTAGAATTTTATTTCATTTTAAAATAATAGGAAAAGTACCTATAGTTAATCATGCTATTATTTTTCCAAAGGCGTCTGATTATTTTTTCTTATAAACACCCTTTGGAAATAAATGTATCTATCTATAGCCCTATCTAACATGTATTGTGAAACTAAAATGTAAATCACAGATATATAATGATGATAAACGCATGGAATTAGTAGGTACTCCGTAAGTACTAAATCCATGGATAAACGATTATTATCACCTGTCATCCGTCAGATGTTCTAGTCAGAGAGTCTAGACTTTGGGCACGGGATACATGTGTGTACTGTGGTCCTTCTTTATATACTGGGGTCTTGGTAAAGTAAACGATCCACTAATAAACCCGTGCCCAAAGTCTAAATTGATATTGAATTTCGTATTGAACTTTAGGGTTTTATATATTTCGATGTATTATTTCAAAATACCGAAAAACGATTAGGTATTTATCAATTATACCTATTTGTTTTTCCGTTGTAGATATAGGCATTTGATTATAAGAAATTTAATTTTATCTTGAATGGCATAGCTATATAGGTGCTTTGAAAAAATAAAACAATATAATGGTTAAAATATCTAGTACTCTTTATTTTACATTTTGTTACTTTTAATGTTAATAACTTACAGACCACAGGTCTTACGAATTTAACTTAAAATAATTAAACTTTTATAATTGTTACAAGGAAAAAGGTAAAGAAAAAAATAACATAAAATGGTAGTTCTGTTTAAAGGCAAGAATAATATAAGAAAATGCAATTTATTTTGCGACAGCTGTAGGTGCAGATTCTTAGATTTTTATTTTAATATTTCTCATGCAGTCATTTAGGTACATATTGTTACCTAGTCGGTACAGAGTATTACAATCAAATAATAACAATTTGATGAAGACTCTTAGCAAAAGTAATTTATCACAAAATTAAACCTAAACGTGTTTTAATTCAAACTCGGCAGTCACAATTACAACGCCTTCTAAAACGAAGGATTTTAAGATATTTTTAAAATATATATTTTACGTAATTTTTTTTGTCTTCTTAAAGATAATCTTGTTTATCCTTTGGTCCCATACGTCCAATTTAAAGTAAATAACCAATTTTTTAGAGTTAATAAGACGTCGTTGATGGTTACGGTCACCAAAGGCTAACAAAACGTGTAAATAAGTACCAATAAAAATTAACGTCAACATTGCACACTTTCACATTGGAATGCAGGATTAGAAGAAATAAAGAATAAAATAAACAATCCCAAGTACAGATACTTGTAATAAAAATGCACTTCTTAGAGGACTCGTGGTCCAAAGAGTTCTGACTAGACATAGACAATCACACTGACACCTTGTTTTAGTCTGTGTAAGGTCACTTTACCGCCCAAATGACTTGCACACTTCACCACATACATTTTCAATCATAGTCGAGTCCATCGCCTATACATGGTTGCCAGTAACATTTTAGACGAAAGTCATCAATTTTTGTCCGGATCGGATTTGTCGATTTGCCATTATCGTTTTGTCATCAACGAAGCTCATTTGATTATAAGTCCAGGATTCTTCTGATATTCCACTGGCAGGAATATATGCATCGAGCTCTCTATTTCACTTCTGCATAGAGGGCATCGATCACATCTGGAAATAATTGTAAAAAATATTATATTTCGAATTCAGTGAAAGCTATAATAACTACCTACTTTAATAACTAATTTTAACAAATTTCTTATCAATAAATTAAGTACAAATAATCAAGTATATGTAATATTTTTCAATTTTTTTTTTAATTAAATTTCAAAAGCCGATTTGAGTCATAGAAATTTATGAGATACAATGGGTTATTTTGCTTGTGATATGAAATTTACCTAGGAGCACATTCCTCGCAGCAGACGACGTGCCTGCACGGCAGGAACAGCGTGTCCATAGCGTTGTCCATACACACGCGGCACGCTAGCGTCTCGCCGCCATTGCTGCGGGACCGGGAGCGGGCTTCCTGTGGGCAAACGAGAACAGATTTTAGCATATGGATTTACTTAAATTTTATTGCTTAACTTGTGTACTTAAGGTCATAAGGCAGGCATTCTTTGCAAATCAACCCTCATACCAAACAGAAAAAGGCAAATTTACAAAAATAGGACTTGAATTTGGATTTGTTTAAAATTAAAATTATTTAATGACTAATGATGAAAATATATTTTTTAAGAACATTGCGCATATAATTTTTTTATAGATACCTATTGTCTCACTGTTGGGCAAAGGCGATTTATTCGCCTTTGCCTTTGCTCTGAAGCGGATGGGTTACTATCCGCTTCCATACTTTCTACCCAGAGAAATATCCTACATCTAATAAATGACCACAATTTCCAGTTGTTGTAAGGAGATGTAAAAGGTAAACAAATTCACACCTATAACTACTTATACTAATTGACATCGGGTAAAGTGCAAATATTTTAAAAGCCGAGGTTGGGTTAGCAAACATGATGTCAAGTTTTCAAAATGGCGGCGCGACGATTAAACTACATTAGCTTTGTTTGGAATTCTTGAATGCCTTGAGAGCTAAAAAGAGTACATTTTTGTGTACATACTCAGAGCTACTGAGCGTGCAATTTTCCAACTGAGTAATAGAAATTATCTAAGACACAATTTTAAAAAAGTTAAGAGGAATTTTTTGAATGTGAAATTATTAAATACAAATGATGTCGCCATTTTATTAAATTATATAAATGTCGTTTAAACACGAACCAATTAACTGTGAACAACCCAATCGGTTATACCTAATGTCATTTTATGGGATCATAAAACATCTAATAAATGAAATGACAAATTACAAGCAAGTCTATTATGTATATAGAATTCAACATATTTTTCAAATTGCTATGTATCAAATTTCTATATATATTCTTTCTATATAATTTTTTTGCAAAAAGAATTATGTTCTATTTTTAGGTTCCTTATTCTAGTCGTTTCGCGTAGTTAAGCTAAAAATTAATGCTAAATATTCACTACACATGTTTGTAAAGACATCAAAATAAATTAACGAGTTTTTTCATATTGATCAGTGTCTAATGACTTTTGTGCGATATCGCCAACCGGTATGCCTACAGCTTCCGAGCTGATACACCACACTATGATAATGACTTGATTAAAACCTTCAAACGAGTTATCTTTATTATCATTGATTTCTTTGTCTCTTCAGCAGGTACATATCAGGTTGCTAATGAGTCGGTGAGTGAAATAACAGTTATGATAAAAGCAACCACTTGGGAATCTAGGCAGATGGAAGTAGGTTTTTTATATTAGGCTTAAAACTATTGACATTATCCAGTTTCTGACAAAGAAAAAAGAAACATTGTGAACTTTTTCATTTCATTTTGCTTTTGTCAGCATATGATCAGAAGTGGGATCTTTAGAAAATAATGAACACTCGACAATGATCTTTTTGTGAGATTTCTCAGGATCGTGGCAAGTGGAAATACCATCTGCCTACCTCCATTGGGAAATAGGCGAGATAATATTATCAGACTTTTTTCGAGGCCGACATCCAATTTGGTGTCATTGGGCCAGAGTAGTGGTAGTAATCATATGAAAGGACTCACTTTATTGTCAGTAGAAGTGGTGGACCTCCTCCTGGGCCTGGGGTCGTGGTGCGCCGCGAGGTGCGCCGCGCGGCGCGCGCGGTCGTGTACCTCGCGGCACGTGCGGCGGATGTCGAACACGTAGCGGCGGCCTAGTGTTGACGAGTCGTTGAAGATTGATGCTATGGTACCCTGGAACAAGGAAATCTTTTATTAGTTCCACTTATATTTAAACAAATTATCTTCATAGTCGAGAATTATGTCTTATTCTTCTGAATCAAAATCTAATCATTTATTCAGAAATTAGGCCTTCACAGGCACTTTTTCACATCATATTTTAAATCAAATGATATTTACCAAAGCTACAAACTACTAGCATTTCGAACGACCACTGCTGAGAAGAAATGCCGAAAGAAACTTATTCAAACAGTGTTGGGTCCCTATTATGCCAGAAGGGCTTACCATTTTTTAAATATATTCTATTCTTTCTTATTGAATGTGCTATTACTAACACTGGGGTCAGATCTTGACTTGGCATGACTTTTACGACTATCTGCCTCCTTATTAGATGAAAATTGTGGATTTAACTATATATAGCTGATCTATATTTCACAAGAGACAATATTCTCTTGCTTTAGACATACTTATCATACATTTATAGTTAATTTTCTAGCTATCACTGACACCCTTATTCTGGTATAGACTATGGATGTTGTGTCCCGCTACTGACTGTGTAACCTAAAAAGTTAAAATAGTGTTGTAACGCTTCGATCAACATCGTACCTATTCTGTATCAGTCGTATTAAATATCAGACCTGAGTGCAAATCTTAATAAAGTGAATATTAAATAGAACACAAATGTTGTTCATACGACCTTGCGATGTCCACTGATGATAGTAATCTGACCGGAAAATCGAATTATATATATAGTTTCGAGAGAACCCACGCTGTGAACGAAATGATCTTGAAAAAACAAAGCGCTAAAACTCGATACTTATTTGGTAGTTTGCAGTTTTGTTATGAGAATAGACTGTCACAGTAATAAGTGTCTGTAAGAATTTTGTCAATAAATATTGTATTAAATAAACTTCATATATTAAATTATGGTAAATTCGTTTGCGCAAGAAATAAGTAAATGCACAAAGAACTATTATAAATAGAAGCAAGTTATGCCAATCAGTATGCAATTGTATCATAATTAATTGTTCAGGAAATTAAAAATGTCAGCGACAGATATAATTAACGGCATACTTTATGCTCTTATCAGTTTCTATACAGTTTCAATGTAAGGAACTAAAAATGTATTTCCAAATTGGACCGGAAACAACAGTAAAGTTAAAAACAACTGTCACTTTGAGTGACGCTGATTCTTTTATAATAGTCAGAATCGCAATACGATTCTGACATAGCAAGTCACGCCCCCAGAATAAATTACAGACCAAAGTTCTACACTTTTTGTGAATAAATTATGTTAACTATGTATTTATATAACAGTAGACTTCATTAGCTTGTAAGTAACTTCATATATTGACGACCTCGGTGGCGCAGTGGTAAAGTGCTTGCCTCTGAACCGAGAGGTCCCGGGTTCGATCCCCGGTCGGGTCATGATGAAAAATGATCTTTTTCTGATTGGCCCGGGTCTTGGATGTTTATCTATCTAAGTATTTGTTATAAAATATAGTATCGTTGAGTTAGTATCCCATAATACAAGTCTAGAACTTACTTTGGGGCTAGCTCAATCTGTGTGATTTGTCCTAATATATTTATATTTATTTATTTTATTTATTTATATAATTTTTCTATTTTTCCCATGTAGGTGGTATAGTACCTATCTAGATGATTTCAAGATATTTTGGTAATGAACATTGGAGTTATGTAACTATATTGGCAACTATTTATGTAACAGGGACAGTTACCCTACCACTTAATGTGACCATGACATTTCAGACCATAGACAACAGTTTAGAAGAGAGAAAAACACCCGCCTTTTTCACACCTCTTCCGCACTCATCCGTTACATTGTTTTGGATAAAGTTTTCAATCGCACAAGAGAAAACGTGTGACATCTCCCTTCGGATCAGATATTCGGATGTTATTTTTATGTGTGACTTTAATTAATGTTATTATAACAAATGAATACCTTGAGATCCCTAATAAACTGTTCAGTGACGTCGCTCCTCACGGTTTCGCAGCAGTAGAAGGCGTGTTTCTCGGTCACAGCGCGGTACAGCGCGGCGGCTTGCCCTGACGTCGCCATTTTGACATGTAACGTCGCTTCGTTTCCCTCGCTCGTGACGTAGGAGAGCTGGAAGATCCTGCGCAGAGGTTGCGCGCGGTGGATCGCGGTGTATGGGATACTGGAATAGACAAGAGGATTGGTAAAGTTTGTTTTTTTTTTAGTTAGCTATACTTTGTATATTTCTCTGGCTTTGGCCACAACCTTATTATCTTTTTTATTGTTCCGTGGATGTATGTATGTATTGTTTATTAACTGTGACGAGGGAATCTGTGCTGTGAACCGCATGAATGTATACCTCTGGTCAGATATAGTAGGTATTAGTTAATTTACCTTATTGATTCATGATTTATCTACTAGGTATACTGTATCAATCAAAAATAATGAAATGAATGCTCTTGGTTATATATTTTTATAGTTACTTTAGGCACTGACATACCTGAGTTTTGTAGTTCTATTGTTTGTTTCTATCTATAAAATGGTTAGTAGCTGTAACGTAAATACCTACCAAAAACTGTAGTTAATTGAAGTGCTATGTCGTGTTTGCACTTTAGACCTTATAAATACCTTGTAGTCGCAAAGTAGTATGGATATAGATACCTACATAATTTATTTATATGTAAAATCCTGGTTTATGAACTGTGACTTTCACCTGTATAAGTATTTTTAATTTTTAATGTGCTGTGTAGATTTAGAATTTATAATAGATTTCCAATTTGCTGTGTATTAGATTTAATCAAATAATGATACATTCTGTATCGTATATAAAAACATTTTTTTTTACCAATTTAAGTAGGTAAGTACTTTTTATAATATAAGTATATATATAAAAAGAAATGATTGACATTCTGTATTCTGGTTCTTGTAAAAAGTTTTGTCAAATCGCATTTAATGTAAATCATAGTTTATTGTTCGCTTATCACCACCGCATGAGACACACCCACATACGATTTGTACCTTAATAAAACTGTTTTTTAATATTTTATAATGCCATGCTACCTACTTATAAAGAAGACACAATTAAACTATCTACACTAAGACGGGGTGAATATTCAGTGCTTTGGTCGTATTTGTGGCTAATTTTGCTTAGTCATGCTTATTAACATACACTCAAGTACTTTGGCATTGACTTTTTTTTAAGTACAAATGTCGAAATGGATTTGAGTGAATCAGTGTCAGAAAAAGCATTGCTTGAAAAATACAACACTGGAACAGACGAAACACAGTTATGTTCAAAAATGTACCTACTGCATTTCAAAATGGCTAATACGTAAATTTATAATGTTTTTGAACATACCTCTGTTTTTCCACACCGATCTCTTGCTCTCCGTTGCACGCTGGCCTGTACACCACGATGCCGTGAGGTCCCACGCCCACACTCGTGCTCAACCGACACCCACAACCTCCAACTTTCTGACCGCTTGCCAAACATCCCACAGTATCCCCACCATCGATTTCCTGCTCATCCCTAGCCCTCGGCTCTTCAACTTGTCTATGGTACAACAAATGACTGTACAAATTATGGGCGTTATTACTCTGTGTTACTGGCTTGCAGAAAAACAATTCCTCGCCGAACGATTCCAAATTCGAAATTTCTTTTAAAACTCTATATTCAGCTTGAGATTCTCTCATGCCAGCTATTTCACAATGATACTCTATGATTCTGTCGATATGATCTTCTGGTTTCTCGCCTTGCGGTCCAATCTTTTCGCATTCTTCGTAAATGTGCATTGGGGGGACATCAGGATCGCAGTCTCCAGTTTCAGCTTGAGCTATATAAGCTATGATACGTCTGGCGATTTCCAGATCTGCTACGACTAGTCTCCCTTCAGTGAGGTCCAATTTTGCGTGGAGGTAGAATTGGTGGCGAGTGGGTTCGTTGATGAGAAGGTGTGGAGGGACCCAGAATTTGACTCGGAGGTCTAATCGCCCTCCGGAGATTCGGTGAGGGTCCAGTGGGTTTCTCAGATTGAGCCATCTCCCTGGGCCGGAAGCTGGGCTCACTCTGAGGCCGAAGTAGTCTGCTTCAGCCCCGATCTCCAGTTTCTCGCATACCTGTAACAATTTGATTTATTTTAGTTTATAGCCACAATACTATAACCGCTCTTTTTAAATGTTATAAATAAGTAGGTAGGTACTTATCTAATTACCTACGCTCAATGCAATATATATAAAACTTATGCAACTATGCAAGATTACGCCCATAGGCATATCCAATTTATTTATACAATTTACAGTAATAAATAATGATTAATAGTTATAAACCAGACTCAGATCCAATTAATTCCAAATACATTTGAGAATTTAACATTAAATCTTAAATCACAGGTTTACTTATATTTCTAGTCCTAAATGGCCGCTATTAAAAATAATAGTGTTGCTGGCCAATTTGCAATGTGAAAGTGTTTGTAGTGCAAACTATTATTACCTAGCAATTTGTATGTTTTCTCGTCAGCTGCGTATATATTTTTTATTATGATCTCCGTTTCTTGGTCTTTATTGTTGTACAATAAGGCAGAGTGTTCTTTGTCAAGAATTCTAAAGTTAGCTTATCTCGACACTTGAAGTACTTTCTATTTGATAAATCGCTATAAAATCGGTAAATAGGTTTTTATTTGTGTTTACCATAGATAAAATAAATATATTAATTTTGTCTATGGTGTTTACATAACTACTAACGACTAAACATTTAAGTAAGTATGTACCTTTATAGATAATAATTAATATAACTGGCAGCAAAATTTAATTTTCTTGCTACATCATGCATCGATTCAATATGTACTTCGCGGAGTAGGTACATACTGATTCCATGCCTTCTTGTTATTTTTAAATTTGAAAATGGAACACTGAAGAATTTATACGGCTTTATTGACACCATCGACAAAGTGAACTTTGTAAACAAGTGTGAGTCAGAGAAATTTACGACTGTTTTTCTGCGTATAAAGCAGTTACTATCGCTGCAACATTGAAACTGGGTACTACAGTAGGTAACTATTCAGTTTACATAAAAACACTTACATGTTGTTTTTTAGCTATTTCGTATGCATAATAATTTAAGTATATGGGTATTATATTTGTTAAAAGATTACTGACTTTTTAAAGTATTCGATATATCATCATATAAATATATTTTATTCGTTATATAATTATACGTAATATTTATGTTTTTTTTTTTCTGTGAAATAATAAAATCATGACAAATATAACAATGGTAAAACAAACCTTACCAATTAAGACAATTTTATGACAGAAACCTCTTGATTTATTATAAGAAGAATGCGATGTTATTAATTCTTTTATATTAATAATTAGTTACTGTAATCATTGTATTCTGAAGTTGTTTTTTTAATTGTTGAATACTGTTTACATCTACAATAATAAATACTCGATGTTACTGTAAACTGATATATTAATAATTATTGTGTCAATGGATAGGTTTGTTGTTGAATTCTTCATAATATATAATGTTGTGTCTATTATTTGTATCTCCTTTTGGGATTCACGGCACATCCGGCAGTCCGGTCCTTTGGGAGGTTTGCGATGATATTATTATTATCTAGTACATAGCTGGAATTGACGACGTGTATTGGATTAAACGGATAATTTTGATTGATTGCCCGTTAAGAGGTAACATAGGCATCTATAATTTTTTTTTATACCTAAACAAATTTTAAAAAAGACAATCAATATCGTTATTATCGGTAAGTATAGTTTCATTTGCTATTTACTTTTTAGGTATATCTGCCATATGCAATTTGAATAACATTTTCAAAAAAAAAAAAAGAAGTTTTATTTGGCTTTGGCCACATTCAACGAACACTAGTGTGTTTCATTTAGTTCACGTGGGAATTTGAGACTTTAAAAATGTTTGCAGATGTGTAAGTATGAATATACATAATATGTGTATTTATTTACACGACACGACCATGCAAAAATATCGTGTTCATATGATGAACAAAGAAATGTCTCTTTCATAGTATGTCTACTAATAGTAAGTAGAAATTAACGTGTTATTTTCAAATAACACAACATTTTTCCTATGAACAAACGTTTTCAAATAGACTAGACAAAATGTGTATTTTTGTCTTACGAAAAACTGTTCATAATGATGATTTTTGATCAAATTATTTCTTATAGAAAAAAAAAACAAATCTAATTAATTAATTCAATACTCATAAAAAAACTTCAATGCACACTCTTATTGTAAAAATGTTGGTAGGAGAAACAAGTTTTCACAATATGTATCTACTATATTCTGTGGTGATTTTTATTATATTTACATAGCAACAAACTTGACATAACAATACGCTAAATTCGTGTTAACTTCTAAATTGTTGATTCAACTTAGGATGACAATCTGTATATTAAACAAAAAAAATAAAACTAATTAAAAATTACTATTAACAATAATATTGCTAAATATTGTCATAGACATTCTTGTATTCCATGAAATATAATGAAATTAAAATGCAAGTGAGAGGAGCAACATTAGAATTCAAACAGAATTTTGCAAAATCCAAATGTGATACTTTATACGAGCGAGGCTGCATATGGTTCAGACATGTGTTTTCAATTAGTGAGCTGAAAAGACCAGTGATCACGCAAGTAACACATGCTCTTATCATTATCATTCCGATTGCTAGAGCATAAGCTTTAGATATGAAGTCAGAAATAGAATTTGTTTTTCGAGAGAGCCGTGTTCTGATTTCAAAACGAGACAATCTCACTCATACGACTAGGTACCAACATACCAACATAAAAATAATATACAAAAATCGGTAGTAAAACGTTGTTTAATATATAAATTGTGGAGCAACTTGCAAACTTGTTATGTGGGTCTTATTAGGTCTTCAGCTTTGAAGACGTAATGGGTTTTTGCTTCGTGCGATTCCAAGAAACCAATTAAAGGTTGTCAGTCGTCAGGGAAGTTCCCGCGGCCGATTACAGATTCCACAGAAAATTTGATGGTATCGAATACTCGTCAAACTTGTACCGGGGTGGCCATTATCACAATTTGGGGAAAAATAATGATTTTTGACGTTTACATTTACAAAATTCTTAGTCTGAGTGTCACTTGGTCTAATTTTCGTGTGAGTCTATGGCCGCTTATAGAAATCCGCCATATTGGTTTCGTGTTCGATTTTCGAATCGAAAATGTTTCTCAAGCAGGGCACGTGCGTCCTGTAAAGCAAGGAGCAAGTTCGTTGACCCATCCCTACAATAGCAAAGTATGGATCGCTGCAAACTGGTCGTATCGAAGCTACCTTTTTTCAATAGAGTACCTTAACCTTTCAAGCGAAAAACCCGACTTGCTGGCTGCGTACTGCTCGGGACTGGCAGATCTATACAAGTTGTTTTCTTTCTACCCAACTACCCACGGCCGACCTACCTAGTGATAGTGACCGTAGTGATATGTTTAATGTTTACAAACAGTAAAATATGGAACGCAAAATTGCCGGCAAACAAACTATTTAAAATAGCGATAGGCAGTTCTTATCGCATTATAATAATATTGATGTAGAAATGTATTTTTATATAAGTATATTGTAGTAGTATATCTCTGTACGAGTAGATTCATACCACAATATCTAAATCGATATTGCTCGTATCAATCATGTTGTAACATTTGTAACGACTTTTTGATTTGATTTTAATGCGCTCCAATTTTCCACTCATCTGCCTTCTTCTACCATAGTAGCAAATACCTCTACAGTGTCTATGGCAACAAAACACAATAAACTCTCCTACAAAAAGTAAAAAATACGTTGCATTGCATAAATCAGAGACGAAAGCGTCCCGTGAGCTAGATGTTTTCTTTCTCTCCCTTTCTAAATGCATGGTATCGTCTCGCTCTTGCTTTGAGATCACGCACCGTGCGCATGCGACATAGCATTCATCTATTCGGCACAGCAAAGGCATACATCAGGGTGGATACATTTTGAAAATTCGACTAAAAGAGTAGCTTCAAAGTTTTATTTTAATATTTCACTTTTTACCATTTACGTAACCAAATTTTGCTTTTTACAGTATAAAAAAAACAATGTCTATTTATTACGGTTTTATCTTTGCACGCATTTATAAAGTGAGTGCACGCACATAAAAATAATATCATACAAGTATGTCCAATTGGTCACGTGGGCGATACACGATACATGTATAGTTATGTACCTATTACCTGTGTTAACTTTAAAAATTGTATAATTAGCGGCTTTATTTCTGATGCTTGAAATGCTAGTAGTTTGTAGCTTTGGTAAATATAATTTAATTTAGAATATGACGTAAAAAGTGCCTGTGAAGGCCTTATTTTGAATGTTACTAAATTAATACTTAGTGCTTGTGAAGCTACGATTTTAACATCCCGTGATCCTCGCCAGAGACTGTAAGATAATTAGTATGGACAAAAGAAGTGATCTAAATGGTAATTCCTTTCTCGTATATGTAAGTCTGTATCTATGTTAGGTTCTAACTAAATTGTGTTTATAAGGAACATTTTTCTACGTGGGACATTTTTATTATCATATATATAAATATATATGTTTATATATCAGGTTTTGTTCTTTTTTGTGGTTGTTTCCTTTACTTTGCTTGTATAAATGTAATTTATTATCAAAACTGCGTGGAAATGAATGATTAATTTTGCGCTTCTACGAATAACTAATATTTCTTAGTAAGTAGGTTTATATCACAGTTTTAATTGTCTAACCTAAACTATCAACTAAATGATGACAAATTCCAAAGGACATTAACCTATTCTTGAGCTGATAAGGAACCTAAATTTCGTGGTTTTGTTTACCACTACCAGACAATATTGAACTCTAGTCCAATATTATATGATTCATAGTATTTAAGCATTTTTATGAACACGATATGGATAACAAATTATAGATACAGAAACCTAGTTTACTTAACTATATCAAGAAGAACGAAAGACAAAGTAAATTGTTGAACAGAATTCAAAGACTGTGCTTAACAATGTGCATAAGAGAGAAGACAATATATTGCATTTCTTTTTCTTATGGCCACAGTAAAATGCTGGCATATAAGAAAGGAAAGTCCGGAATTTAAAGAATATCAATTAAGGTGAAAAAAAAATTGATTCATATTCATTACACATAACAAAAATAAGAAGTATTTAAGTAAATAGGTATGTTTACCTGATGTGGGTAGTTTTGTTGTGTGTTCAAGTAAGTACTACGCAGTACATAAGTATTAATTGTGTAATCAAATGCGCATTATGTTTACCTACTTAATTAAAATATATAAATCGCTGAAGTATTATTGTTAACTATGTATATATATGTGTGTAAAGAACTACTTTTATTTGAGGTAAAAATCGGATATTACTCATAATATGTTGTCTCATTAGATTTTTGATATTATTTTACTTGAATATAAATTATTCTGTATGCCTCCCTACTTATGAATATGTTTTATCACTACCTACTATAAAAAATCGCTTACAGATAGCGAATCTGTATATGTCTGTCCCTATAGTATATGCTAGATCATTAAAACTACGCAACGGATTTTGATGCCATTTTTTTTAATAGATAGTGTGATGGGATAGGAAGTTTTAGGTGTATAATTTAATATGGTTTATCTGGGGGGCCGCTAGTATATTATAAACAATCTTTAGATTTGAGGTCACATTCGTAAATAAATATTTATAATGATAACCTGGAATATGAAAACAGAGCGATCCGCTTGGCTTGACCGAGGCCGCTCTGATATAAAAATAACATCAATTTAATATCGCTATAAAGTAACTGTAAGTACGTTTTTAAGAGCAATATTTACGTTAAGTTTGAGCTGTATTTAATAGGCTTATATATCGATTTAATTAGGATAGGTTTTATTTGTTTTAATCGACTTACACCTCATATAATTATCAACATTTTTACCCCCAGCAGTTGATAAAACATGTAGGTTTATAAACTTGTGTAAACAAAGATAAAATACGTCCTTCAAAATATTTCAACTGTAAATATTGCGCATTATCAAATTCGCGCGTTTTGCGACGCCATTTTGAAAATTTTAACAAATGGCCGCCCAACTAAGTAAGAACAAGTTTTGCTTGTTTTCATTGTTGATGTATGAACACAAGAATATTACGGAATTTCTCGAAATAATATTTAATGTCCTCGTTTATTTATCCAATGATGAAAATGGATAATTACTAAATGAAATGAAAGTACTTATCGTATTAATTTGATTTACAACAATACAATTTCGTTGTAAACAATCAGAATATTTAATGTAGAGGAACTTACTTACATTCAATAATTAAATGAACAAAATATTTTTAGAAGGTTATCGGTCGAAAATAAAAGAACGACGGGCATTTACATTTGATAATAAAATGTGATAACATTGAATAAATATGTTTTTCTGGCTGTTAACATTCCGTATCATTAAATAGGCTTATGGGATTAATGTATTGCCAAGATTTTCTAAATATACTTATACAATAAAATCTAAATATGTAGGTACAATTTATATACAACCATGTATCAAAATTCAAGCCATGATGTCCCATTGTTTTTTATACAGCTATAATAGTCTTACCTGCATTCTACGTGGTTAAAATGTATAACCTTTTGTTATCCTTGTCTTAAAGCTTGCATTCAATGATACAGTAACTATAAACATTTTGAAAGTAATACCTATCTTGTCGATTGACCGCCCGTCTATTTGTGTTGCAAGTTGACAATCCAATTTGTACCTACTTTTAAAGACTTTGAACTGATGTAAAGTCAACAGCCGACTCTGCATAGCATATTTTAACATACTTAATGTAAAATTCATTTAGTTTTCTTTAAGTTATAATCACTTTATTAGTTTTACTTAGTTTTATGTTTAGTAGTTTCCTATGTAAATGATTATTCATTAAAATTACGACGCCCGAATTACTAACAAAAAAAGCGAAAAAATGTGAGTGCTGCGGAAATACGTCAAACTAAAAAAAGTCGAACACTAAAAAAAGGTGAAGAACTACTTATACAAAATTGGTCATAAGCCAATATATAACAATTACTCCTTCAACTTTCTATAACAGTTTTGCCAAGTTAATGACACTGAAAAGTTCCACTCACGTGACTTTTGAAAACCTCAAGTTTGTTTTTGTGAAAAATATTGTTCGAGAAGCAAATAATATAAACCATTTTAGTGAACAGTATTTTAAAAGAGTTGTTCTACTGAAATGTTATTTTACACATTTAAAATAACTAATTTGCAAGTCCATTACACTAAAATTCTTAGGTGCATAGGTATATGAAACAGAAAAATAATGAGATTAGATTACTGATTCATTTTGAATAAGTAAATACTTCGCAAATTGTTAAGATTCAACTGAAAGTTACAATGTATGTATCAGACGATGGTTATTTTTGTCAATAGCTTTAGGAAGGCGATGTATTTCGATAAACCTGACTGACAAATACCAAGTCTGGACGATGACATTAGGAAACTTGGATATTTTCCAATTCACGAGGTAATCCCGTGTTCGTACGCTCTCTTAGGTCACGTAGTCAGCAAGATGCGAATAGTTTTGGCTAAAATCACCGCTAAAACAATTACTTATTTTTGACGGAAATACTGCAAAATACACAGACTGTTCATGTTAGGAAGAACAGAGTTTCAATTTGGAAATGCTTTTAAAATGACAGTAAATAATTTATTTTAAACAATCTTATTTCTTTGCTACGCAACCCATTATACCTAATTGGTCGCATTTACGTAAACGTTAAGAGGGTTTCGACAAAAAATACGGGCAATTTATAATTTGTGAGCCGATTAGAGTTTTGTATAGAGACAAAATATGAGTAGACAAATAAAGAAATACTTTCAAGTGCTAATGGTAGTGCTTGCAAAGGGTGACGAGTTTATAGTAACTGTTTCTCTGAACTAAACGTATTGATGTATATAGAGTCAATATTTGATGATTCTTTGGATAGTGACGAAGTACGTGTCCCGGTTTCAACGTCTGTACAAACTAATATTGAAAATAAGTACCCGTTTATAAGTAGGTAGTACCTACGTTGGTATGATTTTGAAACTCAACAAAATTTTTGACTAGTTGAATCTTTATAACAAAACAAGAGTGGTAGTCGTGATAGAGGAGAAGTGGAATGAAATGTATACGTGATCACAGCGGCGTCGCCGTGCCGTGCGCATGACATTCAATCTGTGGACCACATGTTTACCTGCCTTTACACTACATCATATCTGCATTGGATTGGTTTTTTCTATTTGTATAAAAACTTGGCAATCAAAGTGTTAAATGCCATGAGGTAACGATAGTCAATTATAAACAGACAATAATAGCTTTATCAACCTCCAATTTTATATAACTCATCAGCTGGTTATTTTTACATTTTTTATTAACCATTTGATTTTAAGACTTTACGTTTTTAGCGCGTCCATTCCCGAGATCTTGACCTTTTTCGGCCAGTACGCAAAGAAATCGCCTTCAAAAGTTTCCAACGGCCTTTCAACGCAATATGAGCGTGTACAATTTTGTAAGACCATTACAAAACTCACCAAAGCTTATCTCTCCGACGACACGCAGTAATATTTATGAACACCGAAAATTATCGCACTTGGTAATTTTATTTGATTTTATAGTCGCCTAGCTTGATTTGGTTGTATTGGGGTTAGCAACTGAATTTGTCGTCAGACGATGTAGGTACATGTAATTTCCAAATATTGAAACTATGAGTCATTGGAGATTATGGGAATTGCCACAGTTCAGTGGACTTTGAACTTCCTGGGTATATAAAGTAACGACCATATTAACTACACATTCAAATTTCTTGTTAGGAGTATTTTCCACTTTTAGGAAGTCAATGTAATAATAAACATGGTGTTTACAAAAGATTTGTTTACTATAACAAAGTGGTACGATAGAGCATTGTATTTGTGACCTTCTATTCAGTAAAATATACCTATATAGTTCCTTTTTACATAGATACTATTAACGATGGTATTTCTTTATTCTATTTATTTATAAACAAATTCTTGAGCAACTTGATCTTCGATTACTTCAATGGATATTTGCATTTGCGTGACGTGCATTTGCAGTTGATTACTATGTTTATGTATAGTATTGTATGCATAATAATCTTTACTATTACGATTTATAAAACTCATAACATTTACCATTTGTAATGAAATGTATTATATTTTCTATGAGGATATTTACTTGGTTAAAAGCAGCGTGTCCTAATCACCATTTCAACCCACGCTCTGTTTAAAATCTACACTTGATTTCGTTTGCGATTTCTGCAGGTCAATTATGGTCAATTATATACAAAACATTTTATGAATGTTAGTTAAATTGAAATCACAAAGACAGTTATATCTAAATTCACAATCATTATTATTAGAATACACCATACATTGTTTGAAGTTTTCCATAATTTATTTAAGTACTTATTCTTTATTAAATTATACACGATTGAGCACTTCGTTGGCTTCTTGTTAGCAGTGATGGGTCGTTCGATATTTATTGAATGTCTAATCTTTACAGATTGCAATAAATAAATTAATCTGAATCTATTGTTTCTATGTGGTGATGATACGTAATATTATTCACTGTCCCAGAACGTAGGTCAATAACGTTTATTGTTAATTTAAATTTAACAAATATCACAGAATTTTCGTATCAAATATAGTGTGTTGTTACTTTTAATTAAATGTCCTTTGTCTATTATCATCATCAGCTACGCTATTCACGCTAAATATATATTCTAAAATACCATTGACATTGCTCAAAATGAAACTGCGTGTCAAAATAACATTAGAATAACCTTATTTCGAATTGAGACTAGGAAACTTAGGCATTTCGTAATGTTTGAAACACAAAGTATGAGCGCGTATGGTCAACATCATATTCATCCGGCCAAAGTAATTTGGCATCTATTACAACGACGTAGTAGCCCTATAGGGATACCTCGTTTCTGTAGTGTCTGTACCCACCTACAGACTAGACCAACCGGTTTAGCCATGACTATCAGCTTGAGACTCTTAAGGAAGCATTTTTTTCTGTTCGCAAATAGTAATATGTACTTCCCTTTAGATTGTCTAATTCTAAAGGTCAATGGTTCCATATTGTGTGTGTGTAATTACCCGTTTCTTCTTTCGTAGTTAACATAAACTTATATAATTCATTTACTTAATTTGGATCGTATGCATATATAAAGAAAGGGTGTCGACTTTCCGTCTATTTGCTTAAACATTTTCGTTTCTCCGCTAGATTTTCCATGTTAACTTTGTCCCTGTTTAAGTTTTTGAAAAGCTACACTAGTACTAAACTATAATTGTTTCCCACTACTGGAAATCTACCAGAATATATTAATAAAAAAATTGATTATTATAATAAATTTCAGAGTTCTTGAAGATAAAATCTGAAGAGTAAAAAAGATATAATGTACCTGGCACGGAGCCAAAAATGCAGTTTTGCATCTCTTGGATGATGTAAGCATTGCGTTTGAATATGTAAAGTCTTGCAACTAATATCAATAGCTTTTTAGTCAGGTTATTTTGATAATATTCGTTTTGCAAGACCATGAATAATTTTTAAATTATCAATACGAATCTCTGCTAAAATCTAACCTAAAAGTGGCTAGAAATGTACACTATTCTACGATTTGTTGTGCTTAAGAATATTTTGTATGCTTTCAATTGAACTTTGTCACTAAAAACTACTTTTCTGATAATACAATCAGTGAGATTAGTGACGTCAGAACTTAGATCCGGTTCTATTTGTATATCCTTTCTTAATCAGTTTATTATCATTGATATAATACTTATCATATTTTTCGGATTGACTTAGTTTATAAAGCTACAATGAATAGATTAAATTTAATCGTTTTATGATATGTAAAAAACGTTCATATACATCTGATTTCGTGTACTCCGTTATTATCGACGTAATGAAGAATTGTTAATAATCATTTTTATCATAGTTATAACAACAAATATTACAAAAGCAAGTATAAATGATATTTGCAATATTCATCATCTTTTCCTAATACTTGTTATCTATTTATCGTATCAGTTGTTGCGCATGGGCAGGGATCTCTGAAATAATATATATTGTTGCTAGGTCATTTACCCTGCTCAACTATTATATATACAACAATTGATAAACAGAAGTTTGGTACATAATGAGACAATAAAATGTTTGATTATAATAATAACTGGTAGATGTGTAAATATATATAAAATCTATAGTAATAGTGTAATGAAGCAAATTGAGCTATAAAATACAAGATCATATGACTTTCAGCAAGTACTCGTATATTAGTAAGAACAATAAAAATTTGGGCGCGAAGCCCCGGGCAACATCTAGTAATAGATAAATATAAGACTAAACATTTGAAGTAGGAATCCAATTGATGGACATATCCATATTGAATCCTATGATTGCCTTCTGGCCTTACACGTACTGTGGGAATGATGCTAGTTGTAATAACGGCCATGTGGCTTCGGGAACAGGGTTATCGTGGGTCAATGTTAAATGGTAGTGTTACACTATCGCGAGGTGACACGGAGTAAATGCCCCACCTAATACTTATCGATGGAAGCGATAAAAATGGGTCAAAGTGCATTCAGATATTGAAATATCTGAATGCACTTTCAAGTACTTTACTTAATTTAGTAGGCAGTTGTGTTCTTATTAGCTTGGAAGAGGTTTTAAGTATAGGTATAAGGATAACTATCATCTATGTAAAAAACAAAGACATCTAATTTTAACACAGGGTGTTCCACAAGGTTGAGTACTAGGCCCTGTGCGAAATGTATGAAGGCAAGATCATTTTCATTAGCTACAAGATCCACGAAAGAAGCTTATCTGTTGTTGTTGCGCGCGTTTCGTTGTCTTAGTTAATTTACATAACTAGTTAAGTAAGTACTTCAATTCAAAATCGTAAATATCAAAGTATATATAGGTACGTATTATTTTTCAGTATAGAAAATAGAATTTGCTAAAAACCGTCACTCACTATTTTCATTACATTGTATTAATTAGTATAATCTTTTAACCTCTCAACACATTTTTCTCTTCTTTACTGCTACGATTTAATATCGAAAATGTAAATATTGTTAATGTATGTTTTTTTCAATATAGAAAGTGCAAATGTGCTAAAACCTGCGACCCACTAACAAATCATTAAATTGTATTGAAAATAAATATGTTGGCCTACATACATTACAAATTACAATGCTGCATTTATGAATCGGCAATATATTCCGAGCGATGTTTTAAAGCATTTAAACAAAGAAGTCACATGAATTCATTAGTTGTACAGAAGGCTGTCCAAAGTCTATTATGTATAAATACTATGACGAAAATGCTAACTGATGAGGCATCACGGATTGATTAAATTGTACTCATCTTTAGAATATGATAGCCTTGTGTTCAAAGTTTACGAAGCAGATTTCCTCGCCGTCAAGGAAAATGAAATTTAAACTCGATCCAAAATCGATTTGCATATAAACGAACCACCGTAGAATAAGCTTAAGTGTATGCTAGCATCTTTTTTTAATTTAAATGCATAACACAACCTCACTGACGTTGCCAAAAAACGTATACAGGAATCAGACAATAAATAAATGGAGACAAATATGGTAGATACCCAACCCTACTGTTTTTCTGGTCACTTCCACGCCCGATGCGTGGAAATCACGAAGAATTAATTAACATCAAACAGTGTCATATTGTATCTCTGTTCCAGACAGAGATACAATATGATATTACCCGAAATCAAAAAGTGCTTTGAGTACGAGCTTCTAACACGTGAGTAAGTATAGGTATATATATTACATCTACTTTACCTACAACACATGTAGGTAAAATTCACGTCCATGCCATGTTTTAATTTCAATGGAGAGCTTGCGAAAGTTTTTTAAAAGAGTGAAAGTCGACTTCGCTTATGGTAACAGATCTTGCATAAATAAGACCATCTTAATTTAGATAATAAATCTAGATAAGTTAGCAATAAATATTCAATTTCATAATTTTCGGCCATAGTCATAGGGTGTTTGTGATTTCTTTTCTAAGCTCTGTCTACCCCGCCAAAACGTGACAAACATTTGAGTTTAATAAACAACGCGGACAGCAAAGAGTTACTTTGTTACAAACTACCAGGCGACCATAAGTCAGTAGGATATTGTGACAAACAATGGATGTTACCCAACAGAGGCCGGCTGACGTCACCGTACAAAGTCCGCCGAACCAATTAGAAAGTTCATAGCAGCAAAATATTCTACAAGCACACTAACAGACTGATTTTCTATATTAGAGCAACCATAAAAAAAATCAGGCTGAAAAAAAACGTCTAAGTAGAAATTTCAACATTTCAAAAGTGCTAACGGTGATTTTATGGTCAGCGTTAATTTTGCTAAGGACTGTTGAAATAACTAGACTTATTTCGCAATTTGATGACCATTGATCTCAATAAAGTGCATAGGTAGTTTGGGCACAAATTGTGGTGTAATCACCAAATTCACATCATCAAATAATTAATTTGTCGTAGCTATAGAAGTTTGAAGTCATAATTTCAAACGTAATACAATAAAATATCACGTTTTATCACCTCCTGGGTGGGCAGCGCCAAGAGTTGCAAAATTCGAACGTATACCTTATTAGCCGCACGTCTGTTAATACTTTTTCTTAGATGATATCATAGAACAGGGAACGTAATTCTAAAATACGCGTTGATTCTGCAACTTGTTTGTTGCATTGAAATCTGAGGATTATGTAAATATTTGCATTATAGAGGCAGGTGCAGTGTGCAGCATTCATTGAAAACGGCGACTTGGCTTTTATTCTAGAAACGATCGGAGACTTCGGACCTTATTTACTTTCATGTATTCCTGGTAACATGGCGCAGTTTCGTCACCTAACCTAAACTTGGTTTGTTAGCTTCCTAATAACAGACAATAAGGAAATAAGAAAAGTCGGATCAAGCGGGTCACGTTGCAATGTATTGTTAAGTTGAAAATAACGGATGCGTACTTTATTGTTCAACTCAGTACCTAAGTACAAGTACATTTAATTTTCATTAGGCGTTGTAGTTACACATCATACAATATTTTACTTTGTTGTAACGGACAAAAGCATTTACGTTTATGCCAATAAGAGTTATGAAATATTAAATGTTACCTCGGTACTCGATTATATTTAGCTGCATTTTTCTAGACCAAGATTAGGACACACCAAGGTTAGGACAATTAGCATTCTTTAGAGGTCATCGTCTTTATGTTTTAAGACCAATTCTAGCTACGACTATTGTCTTGTTGCTGTTAACATCTTACAATCGTAAAATCAGCTAACCTCAAAATTACTGCTTTTTATTTTTAACTAAATAAGGTTGATTTTTGTCAATTTTAACTTCGAGTAGTTATTAGATTATCGTTTACTCTTGCAGTCTTAAAGTGAGAGAGATAAGGTTGGTTTTAGATTTTTTTTTAAATGATTGAATCACGCAGTGCGCACGTGGTAACGCGCACGGCAGAGTCCGCAGCTGTTGACTCTGCGGTTGGACTTTGGACTCGGCAGTGCTCGGCGCAAACGACGATCATGTTAATCTTCGGAAGCAGGCCGAGGTGAGGTGAGACATCGTGTTTTAGAATGGCTATACTAGATAGACGTAGGTTCTGTAATAATTGACTTAATAGGTAGGTAGGTACCTACATCCTACAATAATCTCATAAATTATACTTGTGCCTCCCTGGCGATAAGCAATGCCATCGAGTAGTGCACAAAAAAAATGTCTGTCAAAACAATAAATTGTCACTTCTACATGCATATTATGGCATAATGAAACACTCCGGTGAAAATAAACGTTTAATTAAAATTCTACTATAGTTTCGTATATACGAAACGCGGTGCAATTATATATACACTGCGATATTGAATCGATCAAAAACTTTCTGATAATAAGGGACGGGAAGGTTTACAAAGGGATTTTATTTATGCTAAATCTGCATTTACCCTGCAATTACATCGTTCTATGCCTCGAATGCAAGTAACGTTTTCTTCTGCGTACCTACCCAGTTAACATCACCAATAAGAAAATTACTATAGGCAGGAGGTAGGTAGGTACCTACTCAATACCTACCTCGTTACGTCAACTCAAATGTCAAATCAAAGTACCTACACACTAGGTAATAGGTTGGTACGCTAGTTAAAAGTGATGTAACTCGAAATTTACAATTTTTGAATCCTGAATAATAAAATACATGTACCGAAAGCGTATCTAATAAATAAATTACTTGTAGTTTAATTTGTTTATACAAATATGTACAACCTATTTATTAACTTATGATAAGTATGTAGTAAAATTTTTATACTAATAAAACAATTAAATTATAATGGATTTCTAAGTTTGTTTTCCTGTTACGTTTGAAGAGGATAAAAGGGATATATCCTTGGTACCTATAAAATGTAAACTGTCCCAAATCATGGATTCTTGCATATATTGGAACAAAGCCAACAATGACCAAAGAGTTGGATAAGATTATAAATACCTACCTATGCATGTTTTGGCGCTAAAATACTTTTTCAAATTTAAAAACAATACTACAATCGATGAAAGTGTAAATACACTTTTTCTGCTGATGACTTTTTTGTTCATTTTTTTGTGAAATATGTGTACGACAATGAAGTCATTGATATTTAAAGTAAAGTGGTATTTAAAAATGTCAGTAGTTATTGTATTTTTATATAATACAAAATATGCAGTCAACGAGGAATAGTATTAGTTTTTTATAAAGCAAAACTATAATGGAGATATCACGGCGGTAAAGCGTGAACGCGCGCCTTGCCATGCCGCCGCTTGCCGGGTCCAAAGTCCACAAGGTAACAATGTGACGTAGCAGCGCGAACGTGTCTTGGACAATGCTTTTGTAACTGATAATATTATTACTAATACTTAAAAATACATTTAAAACTTATGATCGATGTAATCACATTTCTAAAGCATAAATAGTTCTAATTACAATCTAAATTTCGTAATTATTACATTTTGGAAAAGTAGCATATTTGAAACATATTTTGCAAATTCCATTTGATATTAAATCATTGTGAAAATTGTAAGTTAAAAGTATATAGGTAGTAAGAAAAGTAATCAGATAATATTGTTTAAAAGTTGCTCAATATACCTATAAGTATTAAAAAGAAAAAATATTTTTATAAAAGTAAAGAAAAACATATTCACCTTTTCGAGGCAATCCTGTCCAATTGAGTTGGGATCCGCTTTGATTTGCAAAATCACAGAATTCGGCTGACTAACCAACCACATTTTGAATGATATTTAGAAGAAAACTGTAAAAATAGCAAATTAAGGAGGTCGCGGATTTAGACGTTGTCACAACTTTGTTTGAACACTGAATATTATTGTTTATCTCACTCGCGTAAAGTATTTATTAAAAAATGTCTTTCGTATTTCGCTCTGTGCAATGTTTATCGCGTATTCTTTGTGGAAGTAAAACTGTGAATACTTCCCGACGACGGCCATACTACGTTAAGTTTGCCAGCGAAATGATAAAGAAAACAGTGACGTACGCTCGACGTTAGATTTACAATATGATTCATAACAGACGGTACATTTTACATTGCCACGAAATCCATTGCTGCGCCACAACGTAAGGCTCATAGGTTCATTATTTCAAAGATAGAAATGTACAGGTACTAAAGCAAAACCGGCATTTTAAATATGTCATGTTAGCTGGGAAGTAGTGGGGGCTTACCTTTTGTTTCGTTCCGTCCTAAGAGTTGTGAAAGAGACGAAACTATGTGAACTACAGTCCCCCTTAGTAGTTGAATACATATACTTTTACCCAACTTCCAAAGTTCAAAACAAAATTTATGATCAAAGATTTTTTTAATAAAACGAAATAGGAAAGCAAGCTTATGGTCCGCTTGAGGTTGCCCCTGTTGCAGCGTTAACCTATCTTCTCAACGGACAAAGAAAACTTATTATACTTTTGTGCAAGCGACGTATCAAGCAAAATCTTTAGTAAGTAACTTATAATCTACTTTTGCCTGAAAATGTGCTGTCCACTAAATTAATCCCCATTTTCTTGGGCCTTTACCCATCAGTGGGACACCATCACAACAGCTACAGTGCGAATAAAAAAACTTACTACAACTTCTTACAGAGTGTGTTCCAGAATTTAGGTACCAGATAAAAAAATAAATGTGGAATAAAAAAATAAAAAATTAGGTAGTATAAAGTAATATTTAGATATAGCATATACTTTTACCTATAAAGCAAAAATATGTACGGAACCGAAAAATTATTCAGATCCCTATATATTTTTCTTTTGCCCTTTTTCCAAAACAACTAGGGTACTTAACTATAATTTTCAGTCAATTAAAATGAGTTATTTAATTATAGTTATTTTGTTTGACTATGGAAAACTAATATTTTTCCTAGCAATGGAATGTAAAGAAGTACATAAAATAATAAAATAATTTTGAGTTACATAATTTTAGCCACGAACTTATCTGAAATAGAACCATGAACTTAATACCTATTATAAATGCGAAAGTAAGTTTGTTTGTTACCTTTTCACGTTCCATCTACTCAACCAATCTTTTTGAAATTTTGCATACCTACATGTTGTTTAAAGTATGGAGAAGGACATGGGTACTCAGTTTCATTTATGGGTACGCGGGCGAAGCCGCAGTTAAAAGCTAGTACTATATAAAATCCTGTAATGTACCGCTTTCTTTATATGTATTTTCTTTGTGCAATAAAGAGTTTGGAAATAAACAGCGTTTATTAAGCATTAGCACCTATTCTCAGCAGTTGAAAAAAGAAGGCTTATACGTCTCAGTTAGCACAGTGACCACTACTTATTATTACTTTTAAATAACGCGCTCAATGTAACAACCAAAGACAAGGTTAGCAATTTTAGACGGCTGACGTGTACGTTGTAATAAGGATATCTGTAGAAATAGGTATGTAACTAGGTACATTTTTGTCAAAATTTTCTTATTTATTACCATTATCATTCGGAAACAATCAGATAAATTCCGAAAATACTATACTATTGCCATCTGTTGAGCAGGCGGGACACTGAAATTTTTGATTACCAACCTTATAAAATAAATAACAACTATAAAAAACCGTTTTACGTAGTTTTGCAGTTGTTATTATACTATATATTTTTGTAAAACCATTAAAATATCTAAAATCCATGACGAAGTTACTGAGGTTAGATTACAACATCACAAATTATATCAAGAGTTTGGTGGATTCAATCAAATTACATTTGTAAACCTATAAAAATAAATATTTTCACGTTTCTGTCTACGCAGTTGGTGTCGAGCACGAGTCGATGACAGCGCCAATTGTGACAACATCTAGGAACTACAGCAATCATATGACTTTCGTCACAATCTGTCCTGCGCTTATTGATTCGTGTCTCGGTTTCGTTTGTAACTCGACATAGTTTTTGTGTGTATCGGAAATGGCGAGCCAGACACAGGGGATCCAGCAATTGCTGGCTGCTGAAAAGCGGGCAGCTGAGAAAGTTTCAGAGGCGAGAAAGCGTAAGTAATTCTTTTGCGTTTTTGTAGCTTCCTCACACACCCTCTTTATTCGTGTGAAAACATAATCCTTCATAGTTCTAGTAATAAATGTTATTATATCACCATAACAAGTCACTGAAAATACTAAATCGTGCTATTTAGTGCGTAAATCATTGCTTTTTAATAAAAGTATGTATTGGATGATGTCACATGATTTGACCCTGGATAGACGCGTTATGTCGTAGGATAGCTATTACCATTAGACCTAAACTTAGGCTGTTATTACATATACTGATGTATGTATAAGAGCTCAATTTATCCAATATGACATTTTTAGCAATAATTTTAACAACACAAACCATTTTATTGTATTGGCATCAGTTTATGTGTTATTAAAGCAACCTGCTTGTGATTTAAGTTTGGCATCAATGTAAATAAATTTAAAGTAAATAAAAAAGATATGCATTTAGGGTTTATTTTAATAAATTCATTTTCAAAGAGTGCATTGTCATCTATGACTTGTGAAAGAGCTATATCATGTAATGAGTGCAAATTAATCCTCATTTGGTTTGCATAACAAAGCATCTGCATTAACTTATTAACTTTTCAATCCTGGAGATAATAAAAACAATTGAACAAGTAGGATCACATCAGATCGGGCTGCACGGGAATTAATAGGTTAACTGTCATAGACGCAATTATATGACAAGGTACACATATACCCCACACATTTTATTCATGATAATTATTTGATATGTGACATATATCAATAGAAAATGTGCACCAGATACATCTGGAGTACCTTTACAGAAAATGTATATAGAGCCTTTCTTTTAATTGATGCTTACAATATATATATTTGGGAAGCAACACATAAAATAATAAATTTGTTGCATTATTTCAATCTTAAATACATACTGAAAGAGCTATCTTGAAGACATTAAAAGCTGTTGTTTGTTTTGTCTCTTCTTCTTTCTTCATAGTAGTATTCCTAATGGCTGTGCATCGTGTGGAATAATAGACACAACTACTTCTTGGGCACTATTAATGTAGTATTTCGCCATTGCCTTTTGTTTAATGTGATATCATTGAAACTGTCAGTGAACTTACCGTTATTACAGGAAAAGCGAAACGCCTAAAGCAGGCCAAGGATGAAGCTCAGGAGGAGGTGGAGAGGTACAGACAGGAGCGAGAGAAGCAGTTCAAAGAGTTTGAGGCCAAGGTAACCGTCACATTCGGAATGGGACCAATAATAATAATACTTTCTCTTTCCCATAAATAACTCCTAGTTTCTTGGCTATGCATAGAAATTAAGGAGATTTTGTTGTGATTTTATGACTGGCCACCATCCACTCTTTGTTGGCCAAGACATTGTCTATTAGCTTAACACCTTTAATGATATTGTAGACCATGGTCTCTTAATAATTAAATCATTTATCTCTTTAATTCTAAATGGTCCTATTCTAAGGTGAGAACCATATATCATATTCCAATCTATGGAAAAATCTAACTTTTGACATTCACAAGACAAATATTTAAGTTTTAAAGTTACATTTGTTCAAAACTTTCAGAAGTAATTTTTTAAATGAACACAAAAAAGTTTCATGCTAAGTTCGTTTTTCATATATAATTCTTCATGACCCATTTTGTCAGTATATTTAGTTATGTAGAAAAATCTGATAAAAAATTACATAGCAACAAAATTCTTATCTGATTCACTTGTTGAGATAACCTTAACATCTTAATCTTAGTTCAAGATTTCTTATAAATCCTTTTCATCATAATTTACTTTGCTATAATTTCATCTCGTATGCAAATATGCTTTTGCATTTTTGAGAATAGGATGTAAAATTAAAATTGTCATGATTAATTTCCAGCACATGGGCACCCGGGAAGGAGTGGCTGCTAAGATCGATGCCGAAACGAAAGTCAAGATTGATGAGATGAACAAAATGGTCAACTCACAGAAAAATGCCGTTAGTATTCATTCTACAACTTTTTCTATTACATTATAGCTCTCTCTCTCTTATCTTCTTATGTCAGTGTAAAAGAATTACCTAAAAATGTTGTGATTTTACAACTAGACGCTTCTTGGCAATGCTATGTTGCCTATCAACTGCTTATGCTGTGTGCCTCTTAGTCGCCTTGACGACGTCCACGGGAGAATATGGTGTGGTCCTATTTTAGAGCGGTACCACACGCTCAAACCATGGACACCATTATGTCATATAGTGAGTTTGACTGATAGAGACACTGAGGCTTAAACATGTAACGCGCGCTTGCGCACCATAAACGTAAAAATTTTGTTTGAAAACGAAACATCAGCATCATCTCGAACTTACTTTGGGGCTAGCTCAATCTGTGTGATTTGTCCTAATATATTTATATTTATTTGTTTAATTATATGTTTATTTGCGCCCCTAGTGGCGAATTTGCTGGCTCTATGCAGATTTCTACTTTTAGTATTTGGTTCATAATCATTTATTTTAAATAGTATTTTCATTAATTTTTTTTTCGTTTTCCAGGTGATCACAGACATGCTCCATCTTGTCTACGACATCAAGCCTGAGTTGCACATCAACTACCGCATAGATTAAACCTAAAGTTACCATATTTCGTCGCTACACAGCGAAAATATAGTTTATTGTTATGGTAATCTGTTTAATCTTAGAATTAAGCGCGCGGCCTAAGAAGATTAAAACCACTAAGTAAAACCCGTTTATTCTCGCAATAACATCTAAAAATTTGTATTTCGAACAGATTTTTCTAAAAAGCGAATACTTTGGATTTGCTTTTCAGTGGTTTTCAGCTTCTTGGCGCGGCCTTGACAGCGCGCGTAAACAACTGTCACTTTGACAAGCGCGAAAAAGATGGCTGCCACCACGCTGTATATAACGTTCGCTTGGTTTCTCCCTATTTAAAATAATCACTGTTGTTTGCCGTAAAGAAAATCAGCTCGATATCATTCCATTTGATCGACGGCCTGCAATCGCATAAAAATATTATTATTACTTAGGTATACCGTTCAATTGTATTTTATTCAATGTTGTATGTTGAATAGAAATTAAAGTTTAAACAAAACAAATGCCGATTTTTAATTGTTTTTATTTCTTGTTATGCTTTTCAAATGGAAACTGGTGTGTACAGTATTAGAGAAAATATATTATTGATGTAATTTATTATTGTTTCATTCCGATCAAAGAGAGCTGGAAAAAATAAGTTATTTTAGTATGTGGGTGACAAAAAGTTCAAAAACATCACAGTTACACAGTCTTGGGGTCACAGATCATTTATGGGTTAGGGGCTATGGGTAGTAAAATTTAGATTTTTTAAATTAGTAAACTTTATGCTACATAATACCTCATAAGAAGGGTCCATACCGTCAATGCTATAATCTCAATCATTGTGCGGCTAGCCCGGGCTTTATCATATCATCCAGCCAATCAGCGATGATTCCTATGTTGGTGAAGACGGCCGGCTTATCCGTGACGTCACAGCGTTGGGCCGAAAAAGATAGAATTCCGACCAACTGGCCATCCATTACTGCAGGACCGCCCGCGTCGTGCTAAAAATAAAACTTGTACTGATTTTCATGCTTAGGTAGGTACTTAATTTTTTTTATACTTGTCATTGTCAATTTTGGCGTTTTTAAATTTGACGGCAGCTCAGCCAATCACAAGAGACGATTGTGAATTTTGCTTTGCTGTATACAGTACGAATCATAGTGCGAAAGAAAGGCGCGAAATTTTATAACATTGTTTGATGTATATGAAATACAATATACTTCTGTTACGTGTAGAACTGGGTGTTGTTTTTTATTGGTTGTTTAAGATTTTTTGTAGAGGGACAAGAAAGTGGAAATCCCTAAGGGAAATCGTATCTGCTTAGCTGTACGGAAAATAGTCAACAGATGGTATGTACTCATATGTTACTACCTAGGTACTTACGTTGCAGACGTTCTTCGCAATGGTAATGAAGCCAGCGCAGAAATTGCTTTTTGTGACCAATTCTCTGGAAGAACAATTATAGGTTATAAAAACACTAGTTCCCCGGGGACATTGCACCCGTAAGAATTTTTCAGAACCGTCAAAGTTTGGCAAACTATTTGCCAAACTTTGACAGCACGTCGTAGGTACATTTCTACCTTCCAGAAACAGTGTTGAGTTGGCATAATGCCAGCTCTGTCATTTGCCAAACTTTGGCGGATTCAGAAACTATACATTGCTGGTTTTCCTTTGCGGTAAATTAAAACACTCATACTAACTACGCAATGTTCCCGCATTCGCGTCGGCATGTGTCTGAGCTCGGTATAAAGTTTGTGCACGAAAAGCCTACAAAATATGAATAATAATAAAAAGTTTCGCCGAAGTCCAACAGATGGCGTTACTAATAGCAAATTAAAAAGTATTCGACAATGTTTGGCGAACTGTATCGAGATAATGTATAGCCAGCATAAATGAATGCGTCGTCTACCTACTTCCCGTACACATCTTGGCAGTCTGCTAAGTTGTACACTGGTAGATTAACCTTCTGTAACAAAACGACGCCTCCATCTCCGCCAACTCCCTGAAAAACGTTTCACAATTTTATCCAAAGGCCAAAAAAGGAAGGTTATGGATTAAACGCGAAACCTGGGCTCCGACGCCAATGGTTGATGAAGAAACCAAGAAAACGCTGAGATGAAAGAGAGTACGTTCATACTTCATCAGTATAGAGATCGCCCGTTGCTAAAGCTAAACAGATTCCGTGGCTAAACAGATTCCAAAAGGTCCCAGGTTCGAATCCCACCCGTGTTAACGATTTTATTTACCAATCTAACATATGCATGCATATTAGTCTTCATCGACCACTAGGTACCTATTTGTACTCCTTACGGTGACGGAAAACATAGTGCGCCATCGTCCACTCTAGCCGATGCATGGAAGTACTACTACTTCCATGCATCTCGGCTAGAGTGTACAAGTACCTACGTACTTGTACGAAGTACTTATTAAATCCATGAGTCGATGATATCTCAGAAACTGTGAAATAGAGAAGACAATAAAGTCTTTTGTTTCATGACTCATTCCATGTTTACTACTATCTTCAGATATATTAAGTTAACGATTACGAATAAGCAAATGAGGAAAGTCAATTTATAATTGTCTAGTTCATATGTCTTACCACGACGGAACCCCATCCCAAAAACGTGATCTCCTTATTGACAGGTACCACCTTATCTCTAGTATAGGCGATATCCTCAATTTTAGTCTCGATCTTGTCAAAGCTGATGTTCTTATGGAGTTTCAGTACTGCTACGTTAAATTCCAAGGTCTGGGGCTTATAGTTCGGATGAAACTTGATTTCGGCAACCCTGTATAGTTCCCCTCCGTAGGTGGCGTTGTCTGACCCCACTCGTATGCTCAGCATCCTGACGTATTCTCGGAAGAAGCGATTGTTATACTGGCTGAAAAGCAATCATAATGACAGATAAAATCCATGAACAATGGATATTCGTAAACCCAAAAGTGTTGGCTTGATGCTGCCAAGGATAATATGCGTGCCAATGCTGTGATAATTAAGAAACATTTGAGAAGCTACCGGGAAGTCGCTCCGGTTAGAGGAAGAGAAACTTCGGTTTTGAAGAAATCTAGACAGAAGGTTATCAAGACATAATATTACTACTGGTCGACTTGACTATTGACAAACAGTTAGTTAGGGTTAATGCATTATGTGTGCCCTGCGCCCAGCATCAGATCTCCTTGTGTGCAGTTTGGGCCCGAAGGTGAGACATTGTCTTCTCCCCACACGACCACTATTAGCGAAACGCCAATGTACCTGTTTTGAAACGACCTATCTTATGTGTTCTAAGCCTGTTGATGGCGTTTTATACTTACAGCTGCAGACAATGAGCGGCAGTCAAGACCTTATCGGTGTCAATGATCGCGGCGCCGCACCAGAGCTGCTTGTTCACTAACAACGCAGCAATAAACTTGTGGTCTTCCACGAAGGCCAGCTCGTCGGGGTTGTATATGCGACGGTACTTATAGCTGTTGGGAGGATATACTCTGCGGGCTTGGAATGAAAATAATGTTTAACTTTTATAACCGACTGACAAGAAGTGGTGCAGAATGGGAAATTGTAAGAAATTTTAGGCCAAGATCTTCTTTGGGTTGCTGAGATAGTGAAGTAAGTAACTTCACTAACTAAACTAATGGCCGAAGCACGGAGGAGCTCGTAAAAATTTTTGGTCTACCGCAGCCTGAGCACGCGAACCACTGCGCATTCGAGTTCCTAAATTGTTCTTGAAAAAATAATAAAGATTGATTTTTATAATTAGCCTCATTGCCAGATAGATAACAGAGTTCTATTTGGGAACTATGACAGAAGAGAGTACCGGTAGATAGCCTTTGAAGAAGTGCTTGCGGGTGGTACTTACTCGTGGTAGTGGTGGTAGTGCTGGTGGTGTTCGGACCAACATTTTGTATGCCGTTAAGGTTCCGTCGGCTCGGAAGCGCTGGGAACTCGATGGGTATACCTTCGTACTGCCACTCGTTGTCCAGAGCTAACGCGCGCCGCTCCGCTTTTTCTATTTCGTCTGTTGATACACAAACGCTCAAATAACCTCCACAAATAGATAAATAGGATGGATTACTTTTCATTTTTTTTAATGTAGGTAATAGTGTGTAGCTTTAACAAATATTATTACTTATACATATAAATTAAAATTCATATAAAAAAGTGTCTGTGAAGGTCTGAATGGGGTCCGGAATAAGCTTGACTTTGATATTCAGTCACCGGATCAAGTATCCTTGTCATTATGTGCACTTATAAGTTTTCCATAGTAAATAGGTGTGTAGTACTTACTACTAGACTGATCTTCAGACAGGTCGTCTGACGACGAAGATGATGTGGCATGGCACCTGACGTATCCTATCACATAGAGCAATGCCCACAGTACCGACATTTTGTTACCGGACTCCATTTTGGCTGAATATTCGCTTGATTTGTAAACTTTTAATTTTATTTCTTCATTCGGAATTGGATCACTCTATTGTATTTTTATTGCACGTTTTATGGTCAACATATGTAAAGTGCGTTATACCTACCTGTATTGTACTTTCGAAATCATATTATTTAAACGCCTTGCCCGCAGTTAGCGTTGTCGGACATCATTATGATTTCGTGTCCAGCCATAATAAACGGTATCCGGTTGGTTCCGCTTTTGTCAGTCTTTTTTTTTTCGATTTAATTATAGTTACTTCATAAGTCAAGATCAAATAGCTCCTAAACAATACCTTTATTGAAAGAAATAGTAATTGTTTTATCACATAGGAAATTTATTTATTGTTATGATTAAATATATAGGTTATAAAAACATTTTACTAATTTACACATGCACACTAGCCCTATTATTGAAAAAAAGATGTGCTTCGGAAGGCACGTAAAGTCGTTGGTCCGCGTGGTGGGTCTTGGCCCAAACTCCTTATCCATCTGTAAAGACGGACAGTGCCCCAGCAGTTTAAATGACTATTGACGATTGTATTTTAAGCTAAAGTATGTTTTGTCTCGATCTGATAACGCCAAATGTTGTAAAGTGCGATAGTGACAAAACATATTTTAGATTCAAGTATGCTATATCTTTTACAATTAATAGGGTAGAAGGTCAGTCAACTAGAACATTGTATATTTTTATTTGACACTTATATGGTTATAATTATTTTTCACTAAATATTCTTTGATATCGTCCCATATCACTTCTCTAGTCGAAATTCGAGGAATATTAGTTTTTGTTCGCAAAATGTTATACACAGTTACAGAATTTTTATCAATCATATGTTTGATATAATAATCAACCTCTTCACTGTTTTGCTTCACTAGCTTTTTGTACGGCAGATCTTCTGGTAAACCGATATCGGGGACGAATTTATTTAAATGTGGGGTTGTCAATAATATATTGAATCCTTTTATTTCGGTTGCCTGTTTGTTACGCTTAATTTGACGGATAGATTTTTCGTCTTCAGAAGATTTGCTTTCGTCAGAGGTAGAAGTGTTTTTATTTTCTACAGACTTCGATGAAGATTCTTTAGTATCACTATCATCTGTTGTAACTTTATTTTTCTTTGAAGGATGTTTAGAAGTTATTTCGTCATTCTGATCATCAGTAATAGCATTTTTAGCGGTAACTTTTATATTTTCGTCGTCATCATCGGTTTCCTCTGTGTTATCATTATCGGGAATTTTGCGTGTAAATTTTTCATATTTATCATTTCCAACATTTGTAGCCGCTTCTTCAGATGTAGAATGATGAGTCCCTTCTTCTTTATTAGCATCTGTAGTGACCGTATTTTCCTCAGTGTCTTTATTGCCAGATTCTTCAGAAAATTCGTCCGATATGTTCTTTGTTTGTTGTTTTATGTTTGATCCTTTCTGTTCTTTATTACTTTTAGCGAAGTTATCATATGTTTTAAGGTTAGGTTTTAGAGATATTTTTTTATTGTTTTTTACAACTATTTGTAAATTATCTTCTGCAGCCATTTCGAAATTATTTTCTGCAGCAATTTCCAAATTAGATTGTTCACTAGAGGACTCACTTGGTTCATATGGAAAGTTAACGTATTGATTCTCGTTGTATGATCTCGTTGAGGCTTCTTGTTTCTCATTGCTTGTTGTTGTTATAGGATTTGTTGTGTAGGCAAGTATAGATAGTGATTCTAAGGAGTAGGGCTCGTTACGGGTCTTACCCTCGCGCGCCAACTCTACTTCAGATTCGTCAAAGTAATTGTTACCCGGATTATAAAGAAACACGGATTTTAAAGTACTTAAAGTTGGAATATCCTCTGAAATTGGTTCTTCCAATTGCTGAAAAATAGTAAAGGATAAGTATTCTATCTCAAATTTATGACATGTATGCATGAGTAATAATAATCAGTAGGTTATAACTAGTTAGACCACTTATTTAAGACTTTTAATGTTCTTCGATTAAAATAAAATTAATACATCAAGTAAAATTAGGCTATTATATTTATTTCTTTTTTTTTCATTATCCATACTAATATTATAATTGCGAACGTCTGTCTGTTTAAAATTCTTCATCACTTGACTTCAGCTAAATGGTCTGTGCTGTGACTTCAAACAATTACAACTAAGTTTACTGCCGACTTCCCGCAGCCTTTACCACAGCCATTTCCCCATAAGACGACAATTAATAAAAGCAAACGATATCGTGCCTACCTACCTACTTACTTGTGCCTACTTATACTTGTTGGACAATAAAGGATCTTTTATTGTATTGTATTGTATTGTTTAATAAACTAATACTGATTAAATTTGGTACCCTGGTAGAATATAGCAATTTTTTTTTGCTAAAATTCCTGTGCTGAATGTAATATTATAAATTGGTTCAAAATAATTTTATTATATCATTTTATATACTTAGATAAATGATAAATTTTTAAAATTTTTCTTTTATCCAAATTCTATGTGTACTACTCGTGTTTTTTGCAGATAAAATTTTCTTTATTTTCTATGAATTAGCTATGAATTTAAATCAAACATAATTATGGTACAATTTAAGTTTGAATTTAAATACGTAATAGCGTAAACGAAATGTTAAAGATTATTTTATATAAGTATTATCAGTAGATATGGCTTTTTAAATTACTATAATTAGAATAAAAAGTATATGAATGTATATATATATATAATTTTATTTAACCCAATTTAATTTAATTTTAATTTCCTAGTAACTACTTTCAAATGGAAATGTTCTACACATTTTGCGATATTAACTTAAGCACCACGAACAAAGTTTAAGTGTCCAAAAGACAACCAACCTGTCTTGATTTAAGAGTTGGATTTAAAAATACACATCTATAATAATAATACGTTTCATCCCTCATTTAAACTATAGTATTAGTCTATCTAGTAAAGTTGATTATGACTTCATTTATCTAATTGTTATTAGGAATTTAATTTGTATTAGTTTCTATAAGACTGTCTCCTATGTCAGATATTAAGTCTGTAGGTCTTCGTGGGTATATCCAATAATCTCCCATTCATTGACTGAATGGGGTCCGCGAAATCATTATTATCATTTGGCCCAACTTGTAGTGACCTCCTGATATCACCTTTTGACATATCAAAAGTTACTCCTGTGTCCAAATCGAGATGGTTTACGATAAAATCTAGCTTTTGGCCACTTTTTACCTTTTTCGCCATGTTAAGCAAGTTTAATGCCTGCGACATATCAACGTGAGACCTAGGTATATGCTTTTTAGATTTTTTCTTCAGTGTTGAACGGGATTTAGTTGTATAATAATTAACTGCCAGTTGTACAGGATGGTCATCATCTAAATAAATTGGTGTGGGAGTAGTACTTTTAAGTGTTACTGCTTCTATCTTGACTATTGTGTCCATATCTACTACTGAACCAAGTAATGGTTCCTTTTTATTTATCTTTTTTACAGACTTTTTCGTTTTAGAGTGAGAGCTCCCTTTATTTCTTAACAATGTTAAATCAACAAATGAATTGCTATTATTTATTTGCTCATCGTCTACAACTGTCGTCTTGTCTTCAGACACTTTTTTTTTAACTTCATTTTCTCTTGTGTGCTTTTTTTGTTTTCCTGACTTTTTTTTCCGGTCGCGACTGGCCTTCGTCCATAATTTGGGATCATCGTCATCGTAGTACATACGGGTTGACTTAAATTTTCCGCCAGAACTTGTGGGCAAAGCTGAACTTTGTGTTTTCCAATTCTGAAAATTAGTAAAACAAAATGTTCATTATCTTTGCCACATATTCAGGAAAATGATTATTTTGTTCAACCACAGAAAATATCAACAACACAGGCTGTTGCTCAGTCATAGGCCAGAAATAATGTTTTATTTTCTTCTTTGTCCAATGTTATCGTATAATTATTTCTTTTTCACAAGAAGAATCAATTTTAAATTGTATTTCTAAACCTAACTTTCTAAACAATCAAAATTGCATGGGAGAATTTCGGTTGGTATATAAGACTTTAAATTAAATCGTCACACTTTTTCCACTTACGTGTATTTCTGACGTGGCTACCCTTACGGCTATAGCTTACGACGCCAGTCTTCATTTAGCAAATAGCTTAGATTTGAGAATTTTCTGTATTATGATTTTAATAGTGGTCACTGAATTTGCTACTTATGACCTTACTGCGACGAATTCTAAGTTTAACCGTGTTTTAACCATCATTTAAATAAAAATCATCCTACAGTTTTTTTTAGTTATCCTCATAAACTTTGCATTTTACTATCGCATTTTTGCATTTTACTATTTAAATACGCTTTCGGGGAATTTTTGGGGTAAAATGTACATAACCTAAAACGCTATGTGCTATTCTAGAATGACACGTTACGTTCTACCTACATGTAAAATTTTTCATAGATATCCGTTCAGCCGAATCTGCGTTAATTTGTCACTCACATCCTTAATTCCGAACATTCGCTTTTATAATATTAGCATCATTTCAGTATACGAAGCCATTGAGGTGGTTCACTTTTAGAAAGACATAATTTGAAGTTGTCATGCAAAGAAGAAGAATTCAGTCAATAGCATAATCAAGTTAAATACGGCAAAACGGTTTACATACGGCAAAACGGTTTACATACGGCAAAAGAGAAAGATTTACAATAAATGGTTAGGTAGATGTGCATATTTATAGAAGAACTATTACTAAATTACCTGGTGGAGGGCGAGTACGATCCACTCCATGTAAAGGCTAATTTTCGTAAACACAGATGGCGCGCTTCCTTTGCTACACACAGGGGGACCGTAGCTGACAATACCCACAAGGTAACCACCGGACACCACCGGGCCTCCTGCTCCACACTGCAAATATAATAAGGGTATTAAAATCATTATCAAGCTAAATTATCAAGTACTTAAGAACGTTGTTCTTGTCGGTGGAGTAGCCCTATTTTTCAAAGCAACAGTAATATTAGAGTTAAAGGAGGATATTGACGTTACGGACTCAACTTTTGGTGTCGTTTTCAATGTTTTTAGGACCGACGTTGGGGATAGCTGATTTATTAACAAACAAATGAGTATTCCCGTATTCATGTATAAGATGATATATTAACACCTGCACCATGATATAAATATCAAGGTAGACGTCAAGCAGGTCGTAAAAACACAGCAGTATCTCCAAAATTTAAAGGAATATTAGGATAAAGTGGAGCAGCTGTGAATGCACTCGGAGACATGATAAGAGCGATTATAATGATCATAATGACGATAACTAAAATGATACTAACGTTGGTCGAACCAGTTCTTTTGGATTTTACACCAGCGCAGAAATTGTCTGTAGAAAACAGCGTCCTGAATAGAAAAAAAAAAGATAAAAATCAGCTCAGAAAGAGTCTGCACTCCATTTGAATTTGCATAATAGCCGGTGAAAAATGGAGGATTAAGTTTACACAACATTATAAACAATATAAACTCGTGTTTTTGCAAATACCTA
The DNA here is from genome assembly GCF_027563975.2 of Plodia interpunctella. Lineage (NCBI taxonomy): Eukaryota > Metazoa > Arthropoda > Insecta > Lepidoptera > Pyralidae > Plodia > Plodia interpunctella. The sequence continues at coordinate 6,759,680 of NC_071315.1, forward strand.
AATAATATTTATCTTTGTCACGTCAAGACGTGATCAGAAGTAAGACAAGGCTTGGAATTAGAGTTATCTTCTTTTCGAGGTGAAATAGAGCAGGCCATAAAGTGCACGCGAGGGTGAGAGAGAGTAAGAGAGAGAAAAGGAAACGACAATCAGTACCTTGTGTAAACATTGGAGCATGAGTTCATGGGAAACATATCAAGACTGCCAACTTCTAATTTGATTTTCTTCGAATCTCCCTGAAAACATGGTCAATGTTGATTTTGAAATTTGAGTCACGTTTTCCTCTTGCTGTGTCTCCTTCATTGATGCTAAGATATTATTTGCTATTTAAATGCTTTTTATTGTATCCTCATTAAATAAATAAGTAAATAAACAAATGTCACAAGTTAAATATTGATTCACGCTATAAAACGACTTACTTTTCCAGTACCATATCCCAAAACTTGTATACTGCGCCTCTCGTCAGTGAGAGAATCTAATCGGATCTTTCTAATCTTCGGTCGATTCCAAGCATGTTTCTGCAACTTCAGTCTTATGATGGCCAAGTTGTTCTTCATGGTTCTCGGCTCATATTGAGGATGGATGTTCACATCTAAAGCTGGCACTACTTCGCCATATTTGTCAGCAAAATCGCTTCCGATCCGCACAGTGATCATGTTCGGCGTCGTTTTCAGGAATGTTCGGATATTTTTTGCCCTGAATGGTGAATACAATTCAAGTTATGCTCCATAAACTTTCCTGCTACTTTTTCTACATCATTTTGTCGGATGAGTCGTGGAAAAAGCCTTAGGCTTTAAGTCCGCATTTTACACTTTATTTAATAATCATCAATCATACTATAATAAAACAGTAGAAAAAAAACTCCTGTACATTGAATATATTTATATATATAAAAAAAAAACAAAATTAGGCGATAGAGTCATAGTAACAGAGAAAGAATTTAAAAAAACTGTCTGTCTGTACACGCTTAATCTTCGGAACTATTGGACGGATAAGTCCAGTAAGTAAAGAAGTTTCTTTTGTTATATAGCTATTAAGCCTGGGTATGATATATGGTATAAATGATTTTAAAAACTGGAACACCCTATGGGGAACAAAGACGGTACAGCTAAACTATAGGAAATATAGAAATTACGCCTTAACAAAAGTTGTTCTGCCTGATGAGCATTTTCTGTAGAGGTATAAAAATTGAAGATCTGGTACACCTTATGTAGACCCATGATGGTACAGCTAAACTATAGGAAATATAGAAATAACGACTTATATAATAGGAAGATGGTAAAAGTTTGTGAATGATGTTTGTGAAACAAAATCAACAGAGTGGAACACCTGTTTCGCCTGGTGATGGACAGGGAGGAGTTTGTGGAACTGACGGCCAACCTCCAGTAATGGAGATGGATGGCACTACAAGAAGAAGAAGAAACAAAATGATCAAAAACTTCACATCTCACTCTTTCAGGCACGACGCGGCAGTTAACACCGCCTCCTTGCTGATGATGGAGCCAGTGCACGCGAACTTGTTCCGGACATGGACACTGGCTATGAACGGATACTTTTCCACTAGTTGTGCCGTGTTCATTCTTCTATTATTAGTACTGTTGATGAATTCGTTGGGATCTAGGTGGAAATAACAACAAATTTGAAATATAAAGCTGCAGTTTATCTAAAAAAAATAATGAAATCGCTAAAATTTAAGTATATTTGTGTATATTTATAATATTCTTTGTATCATCCTTACATTATGAAACAAAGTCTTCTGCCGCTTTTTTCCTGTCTGTTCGCGATAAGCTCAATAATTTCTGCATGCTGCGGTTTAGTGATTTCATATTTCATGTAACTTAATCGATTCAAATTCAAAATTCTTTATTCAATTTAGGATGATACACATTACTTATTGACGTCAAAAAATTACACTAAGTCTACTGCCGGCTTCCAAAGCGCAGGTAAAGAAGAAGCGGCGCAACAAACTTCACCGCAGCCTCTTCTCCAAGGACGTCAATTAACAAATATAGGTCTTATACATACATACGATATCTCTAGTTTACGTGATTTATATTAAATTTGTTATTACGATTTTTACCCGAGCGAAGCCAAGACGGGTCGCGAGTAGCTAATAAATGTGTACTAACCCCAGGTCTTTAACTGCAAATTCCTCCTAAATGGCATTTTATATCTTCTCTCTTTGTTAATTTCAAGATATGTTTTGTTCACCGGCTCGCCCATTATATCATGGACGGTAAGTTTGTCAATATTATCTACAAACTTCTTTATGATATTACTGTCATTTGTTGTTGCAGATACCGCTGTATTGTTGATAGTAGTATTTTTAAAATAATTTTCATCTTCATCATCTTGTGTAGACTTAATGAATTCTATTGATTTACTTTTGTTTAGTTCTGCTGTTACGTCTAAATATTCTTGGTAGTCATGTAAAGCTTCCTCGACGACATTGTACAGAAGGTTGTCTGTTACATTACGAGGTATCGCTACCTTCTTTCTTAAATTAGAGTATATTTTCCAATTATATTCTATTGCATTATTGAGGTTAACGTACATTATCAGTAACACTTTTATTTTGAAAGATCTTCTGAAGTTATTGTCAATTTTTAAATGGTAAAATAAGCTGTTGATGTTACTCTGTAGTCTTTTATTCAAAAACGGAGTAACATTTTGTTCTGTAGCTGTAGATATATATTGCGTAGTACAAATTAAGATACTAATGGCCGCTAGAAAAGTTGTAACTGTGTTCATAACTAGATAATATAGTAAAAATTGCTACCTAATTAGGGATACTATCATTGCCAATAAAAAGGTTGCGAAACAAAAAAAAAATAAACTATAAAATATTTACGATTATTGCAAGAGCAGATATTTGGATTGCAAAACGAAAAATCTAGAATCGAAATAAAACAGCTCATAAAAGTGGTGAAATTTATTATACAAACATATTTCTTAACTGGATACTTCTGTTGTAACCTACATCCTTACAGTATTATTTCTATCTTCCATATTATTGTTCAATCACATGTTCTCAAAATTATTCATCGTCTTTTTGTTTGTGAATATCTTCAGTGACGCATCAGCCCTCGTCGAGCTCCCTCAAGTCGAGGAAAATAACATTTTAGAGACAGACACAGCTATACGTCAAACTACGAATAATTTGTTTTCACTGCTCAATTTAAAATTAAATAAAGATCGGCCAAATTTGAAGCAGTATTCGCTGATCCACAACTACCTCGTATCTACTACTCTACAAGATTACACCAACTTGAAAGAAATAGCTAAACTTACAAGAGTCGATAAAACAAGATTAAACAATGAAACTCGCAATTTTATGGCCGTCGTAATTGAAATATTAAATGAAGATATAAAGCATGATACAGTGACTGAAGATGAATATGTAATAAAACACATAGAAGGATTCCTGACAAATCTCGACCTTTATACGGGAAGATACGATTATAGCGAAAATATTTCAGATGAGATAGTTTCATACATTTTTAAGATCCTAGAAAAGAACAGAACTTTTTCAGAAGCACTGAATAAAACAGATTCTGATAAAAGCTGGTTGGAATCTGATGAGGACAGCCATAATCTCATTAACGATAATGAATTTTGGGGTAATATTTTGTATATTTATTTAATTTCGTAGGTTGACACTGCACTAAATACATACAGTAATGTAGTGATAAATAGTTCAAAGATAAGAAATACGACCGAAAGTATAACCAAAGATAGTTACCAACTTTTTGAAAATCATTTAAAACTTAATATCTGTTTATGTTCTATACTCCTTAGTGCCCAGTGCTCGCCGCATCTTCCAAGGCCAGAAAGCCAAGATAAAGGACTTTCCGTTTCTGGCCAGTATCCACGTGTTCAACCAGTTCCAATGCGCTGGCTCCATCATCAAGTCTGACCTGATCATCACTGCCGCCTCTTGTTTACAATTGTAAATTGTTATTTACTAGTTTTGCTCCCATCATTTTTTAGCCTCGCCCACAGCCCTGTTTATTTGGTTCAAATGAATAGAGTTTAACTTTCAATTTATAGATGCTTATTACGCACTACGTACTTAAGTTTGATCTTTCACATGGAATGGTGTTTAAAGCCTTATTTCCCGTGTGTTATCGTATGGGTTCTTTCCATATCTTTTTCTTTTCATAAATAAATTGTGTGACAGGCTGAGTCGCTTGTAGAAATTTGATAAAATTAGCGCTGTATGGCTCAGTTAATTTCGTTCAATCACTTGTTACTCATTGTACTATAGTTTCTACTTTTATTTTTTAATGATTCCAGGTCTTGGAACAACCGTTTCTTTCGCGAGAACCCCAAGTTCCTCACGGCGCGAGTTGGTAGCTCTTTCCACACCACTGGAGGGGAGAACATTGAAGTCTTGGAGATCTACTTCCACCCGAATTACGATCCGAAGTCCCTGAAAAACAATTTGTGTGTTCTGCGTCTACTGAGGTAAAAAACTATTATGCCAGAAAGACCACCGCCGATCCAATGGTTGAGAAGAGTGGTTGCTTATTCCAGTAATCCGTTAGCATAGCATTCTTGTTAGTAAGAAAAAATTCTATAACCCTAACAATATGTATTTCAAGCTACGGTATATGTATGCATATATGTTACCTAGGTGTAACCAACTGAGTCCGGCTACACCCGGTCACAGGTAGACCGGCAGACCGGTACACAGGTTTAGCCGGGGTGGTGACGGAATCTAGATCTAGCCAAAGATAAGCAGGCTAGATATAATTATCTAAGGCCGGCTCCACCTAGGTCAAGCTGTATGTACTTTGGGGTTTAGCCGTTACATATATTCAGCATGTATTGGTTCGTTTCGTGCTGACATCAGCGTATGTTCCATATTGAATTATTTTCTGTGGTTATCTTGCCAAGTACCAAATAGTTTATTTACTAAAGATAAATTGAATTTCAGGCAACTGAAATTCATGAGGAAAAAGCGGATGAATGTGATGAAAATTGAATTAGATCGCAAGCCAAACCCGGTGCCTGTGGTGAAGTACGGGAGGGGTGGAGGAGAAATCGAAATCACTACAGTAGGTTGGGGAGCAAAAAAGGTAAGAACAATTAATATGATTTGGAATTATGACGTGAAAATGTGCTTGTATCTTCCACTATTAGTGTGCTTGTATCTTTGGTCTCACGATATACGTATACGATTATACGAAGGGTCATTTTTACTGGAACTAATTCTGCTTTATCTATTCAATTGAAGAGTTTAGAAAATTATTGTAAAATATAACGTTAGTTCGAACCGCGCGCGTTATCGAAGTTGCGGTCACACCTATTCTGAATAAATGATTTGGCTTTGATGAATGTTTGGATTCCTACATTTGTTAATTGAGGTCTTTGGAGAAAAGGCCACGGTGAAGTTTGTTGCGCCGCTTCTTCTTCACCTGCGCTTTGGAAGTCGGCAGTAGACTTAGTTTTTAAGTATTTTTTTTTGACGTCGATAAGTGATGTATATCATCCTATATTGAATAAAGAATTTTGAATTTGATTTTTTAGATGTGTGACCGTTGTTGCAGGTTACCCATAATGTTGGAGATCAGTACTTGTCGTTCACCGTGCTCGATATCTATCCTGTCCAAGAATGTCAAGTTGTTTACTCTCAGTAAGTGCTCACAGTTATTCAGCGTAATTTAATAGAGTAACATAATAGAGTAGTTCTCTTTTTGACCCTATTTTTTTTTGAAGCAGTGGTGGTGTAATGGTTAAAACACCCGCCTGTGCATTGAAAGGTCTAAGATTCGTAACCTACTCGTGCCATAGTTTGTATACCAATTTGACTCATATATAGTAGTTTTCATAGACCACTACAAGCTTCCGGTGAAGGAAAATCATCGTGAGGGAACCTGCACACTGGTTGACAGTTTAGTTTATTAGTGTCTATGCGAATATCTGCCACTAGATGGCGGTAAGTAGTCGTAAAAGTCATGTCAGATGCCTTTAGGAGACTTGAATAAAATCTGACACCAGTGTTAGCAATAACACACTCGATGTGATGATGACTTTACGCCACAATATTTCTTTTATCTATGACGCCACGTCTGTGTCCCAATGGGGTACGCAGAGAATAGAGTTTTCCACTCGCCACGATCCTGACAAATCTCACTCGCTTCCTCTATACTCAATCACTCTCTTGAACTCTCTTCTTGCTATAATAGTAGTAACTTTCATATTAGTATAATATAGGTACGGCAAAAACTTTTTTTCAGCATGTTTTACGCAGTATAAGTATACTGCGTAAACTACAAGCAGAAAAAATATTTTTGGCCAATATGTACTCGAGTAGGATATAAAAGGGCTTTGTAAGGTGGTTTCAAAAATATATACCTACAACTTGATATTTAATTGTATATTAATTTAATGAGTAAAAGAAACTAAACTGAATAGAGGGCAGTCAGGATTTTTAATTGTTATAAAAGTCCAAAGTGTCCCTTACAGGATTAAAAAGCTCGCATAAAAAGGAATTTTCCTCTCGCGTTCTCCGAGGTTGTGGATTGCCGTGATTTTCCCTAAAGAATACAAGATGAAGTTCTTCAAAAAGGGCGTGAAAATATTCATTCACCCCACGTGTGACACCCGTTGATGAGCTACGGTGCCATGTACACAGGCAGACAGACACACTTAGCGGTCAAACTTATAACACCCAGCTCTTTTTGCGTCGGAGATTAAAAAAACAAAAAGCAAATATACTTGAGTGTTATTTCATTTTCAGGGAATACGTCACGCAGAAAAACTTTTGTGCTGGATTTATGTCTCGCGGCGGTGGAGCTTGCAACGTGGGTATCTCTCTCTCATCTGAGCGGTCGCCGGAGTCTTGTTTCCTACGTCTTCTCTTGCATTTTGCTCGGTCGTCGTCATCTTTATCTGCCTAGTCAGACCAATGCCATTTATATACATCCTTGTCAACGTGATACCAGCACTTTTTGGGTTCTTCTTCTGCGAGACCCGATTAGTAACAGATTAGTACGCCCAGTCATTTGTGAGTAATCGTAATTGTTGAGAATCTCAGAAGAAACTAGGTACCTAATTACCCTACTAGGTATATGCTATTTCAGGTTTTATTCTACCCACATGTCGAGTTTTATCAAAATCCACCCAGTAGTCAAAAAAGAAATCTTCTCCCTTATCGTAAAATTCACAATAAAATAATAATAATAATATAGTATTCTATTATTCATATAATGGTAGGCCCTTCTAGCGTGATAGAGTCCAACATTGTTTAAATAAGTTTCTTTCGGTATTTCTGTTTAGCAGTACAGTATCGTTCCGAAATTTCACAGTTTGTAGTATTGAAGAAATATGGAATTAAAATCTTGACTTGAAACAGTGCCCGTGAAGACTAAATTTCGAAACAAATGGTCTTTGACATTTATTAATTCAATTGGATTCTAGAAAGATATAGGTGGTCCGGGGATCCTCAACGGCGTCCTTGTGGGTGTGGTCAGCTTCGGGTCCGCTGCGTGCGGCACCCCTGACGCGCCGACCGTCTTCACCAAGGTTGGATTCTACGCCGACTGGATCGACAGCATTATAGAACAGGTTGGTGTATTCTCCATCCTCATTTAGATTTCTGCTCCCTGCTTCTTCTTCTCATTGTGTCGACGAATCAGATTTGTGAAGACCAATAAGATTAACAGCATTAGCTAAAACTTATAAAATGGTACTAAACAATGTCATGTTTATTGCAGAACGTTGCCAGGGTCAAAAAGAGAACTACTCTATTACGTCCTCTGGACCTAACCCCGCCCATCTTCTATACCTCACCCAAAACCACTTTCCAAGTGACCCCGATGTTAAGAATAAAGAAAAAAGCAAGAGAAATGGAACAGATTGAGATGTTAAGAGAAATACAGACGAAAGGCCTTTTGAAGGAATTCGTAAATAAAGTGATTGGCAGCGATGAAGCCAGAGATTTGCTGCGAGAAGCTGAAGCAGTCGATATAATGGAAAACCTTGAAAAAGGAACAAGAAGTCAACACACATCTACTACTACTATGGCAACAAAACCATTGACTATACCTACCATCCCTGAACTTGACTTGAATTTTTATAGTAATTCGTCTTCAGAAACAATAGAAGAACTATCAGAACTCGAAGCAGATGTAACTAAGTCTGTAGATAAAGACAAAGCACTGGAAACACAAATCGAGAGAGACGTTATGGATATAATAGACAAAATGAACGAATTCGTCAACGATACCAAAACAAATGTAAAAAAATTAGAACAGAACTATGATGATAGCGATACGAAAAACTTTTTGAAGGTATTGTACTTACCAGAAAAGAAGAGAAATTTGAGTACTACAAGCGCTGTTTCTGAGGAAATAAATGAAGGGATACAGATTCCTTTAGAAATACCCTCGCAACCGTCCCTTGATCTCACTTATAGAAATAATAAAACAGATACAGAAATATTCCTGTCGAGGCAAGACTTAATAGACTTATTTTCTGAAGCTCTCAAGGAGGAAATCCAAATTAAAACAAAGGCAACTCCAGGAATCGTAGTGCAGAGAAGTGAAACGAGCACTAGTACAATAAAACGGAACGCGACGTTATCACTAAACGAAATGAAAATCTCTTATTTGGAACAACTAAAAAAGAAAACAGTTTACACAAAGAATTGAGAGGAAATATTATCGGGGCAAGCTTTTATTTAGGTGCATTAAAATGTGCAATTTCACGTCGGTTTTGTTATTTTTTATCAATTCCATCGATGTTAGCCAAGAACGGGCACTATGTGATTCTTACTCTAGGCTAAATACCCCAGGATCGACCTCTAATCGGCAACGCGCTTGAGACTTCAGACGGGTGTGTATGTGTGGACTTGCTGTTACCAGTAAGTCCACGAGTCTCATTCTAGTAGCAGTAAGATCCAATTAACAGTAACAATTCCAGAATAGTTGAAGGGAAATAAAACAATGCAAAATCCAAAAAAGAACGTAATTTTATTGAAATATAAGGAGAAAATACATGACTACATAATACCAAATCACGAAGAATCCTATGGTCTAAGATGCAGCCGAGGAAGCATCTTCTCTCATCAATAAAATGATTTTGACTAAGTTCATGTTGGTTGACATGTAAACGCCCTTCATTATTACAATTTCCAAATAAATCTTAATTATATCAGGATATTAATAGCTGAAGGTCATCAATTTACGAGTCATGTAATATATAAACTTGATCAAAATCATGTAACGGATAAGGGAAGATGCTTTTCAAGCCAAATCTATAACTTTACTTGTATGTTACTGAAACAAAAGAAAAATATAATATGTTAATAAAACACCAATAATAGTGCGAAGAAAAAATTATCGAATAAGAGATTTTACGAAATCTGGCGATAAATTAAAATCATGACGGCTATTGCATAGGAAAATCATTTGATCAATCTTATTAGATAGTTATGCATTAAATAGCTAATTTCAATGAAATGCTTTGTATTTGATTACATCATAAAGCACATAAAGCTCCATGGTTAAGGTACATATTTTGGGAATCAAAAATTAATTTAGTATAAAGTAGTCGATATTTACCATCGGTCTGTACAGCAAGGGTATATTGCTCTCGTTTTTCTTGTATTAGTTTTAATTTATGTACTTCTTTTCGTATAGTTATTACAAATAAACAAACAATCATCATCAGCCATTTTAATGTCCCCGCTGCAGGCGCACTGGCCTTCCTTATTGATGGAGAATGAGTTTAGCCTATGAGTTACCAAGAGAATAAAGAATTAACCGTCAAATTACCTTCCATCTATCATTGTCGTAGTCCCATTTGGAGGATATACCGTCGATGGGGTTCACTCGTAATTCCAGCATTCTTCTTAACTGGGCCTTCTGCGATTCTTTTGACAGCGACGCTGGTAGTGGTTCAGTCACTGTAACAATCAAACGTGTTGATAGATAGATAAACCGTTTATTCAACTGTTAGGCGAAGATAAATAACAGATTCTAAATATTAAACTCGAAACTCAGCGACACTGTACTAACGAAAGTGCAAAATGCTGGTGTTCAGGTTGTCGATAGTTTTATTATCGATTGTTGGCTTTGAAAATCATATAAATTACCGATAATTAGTTGTATCGATAGTGGCTTTTTAATGAGCAACACAATTATTATTTTTTAGCCGAAATATTTTTCCATTTCCAAAATTAGAACCAACCTAACCTACAGTTTTGTTAACATATCCTTCAGTTCATCAGTTAGTATATATTCTTCTTAGTTGAGGTTTAAGCAGTTATGATTTTTTTTAAGAAGACTAAATTTCGAAACAAATGGTCTTTGACATTTATTAATTCAATTGGATTCTAGAAAGATATAGGTGGTCCGGGGATCCTCAACGGCGTCCTTGTGGGTGTGGTCAGCTTCGGGTCCGCTGCGTGCGGCACCCCTGACGCGCCGACCGTCTTCACCAAGGTTGGATTCTACGCCGACTGGATCGACAGCATTATAGAACAGGTTGGTGTATTCTCCATCCTCATTTAGATTTCTGCTCCCTGCTTCTTCTTCTCATTGTGTCGACGAATCAGATTTGTGAAGACCAATAAGATTAACAGCATTAGCTAAAACTTATAAAATGGTACTAAACAATGTCATGTTTATTGCAGAACGTTGCCAGGGTCAAAAAGAGAACTACTCTATTACGTCCTCTGGACCTAACCCCGCCCATCTTCTATACCTCACCCAAAACCACTTTCCAAGTGACCCCGATGTTAAGAATAAAGAAAAAAGCAAGAGAAATGGAACAGATTGAGATGTTAAGAGAAATACAGACGAAAGGCCTTTTGAAGGAATTCGTAAATAAAGTGATTGGCAGCGATGAAGCCAGAGATTTGCTGCGAGAAGCTGAAGCAGTCGATATAATGGAAAACCTTGAAAAAGGAACAAGAAGTCAACACACATCTACTACTACTATGGCAACAAAACCATTGACTATACCTACCATCCCTGAACTTGACTTGAATTTTTATAGTAATTCGTCTTCAGAAACAATAGAAGAACTATCAGAACTCGAAGCAGATGTAACTAAGTCTGTAGATAAAGACAAAGCACTGGAAACACAAATCGAGAGAGACGTTATGGATATAATAGACAAAATGAACGAATTCGTCAACGATACCAAAACAAATGTAAAAAAATTAGAACAGAACTATGATGATAGCGATACGAAAAACTTTTTGAAGGTATTGTACTTACCAGAAAAGAAGAGAAATTTGAGTACTACAAGCGCTGTTTCTGAGGAAATAAATGAAGGGATACAGATTCCTTTAGAAATACCCTCGCAACCGTCCCTTGATCTCACTTATAGAAATAATAAAACAGATACAGAAATATTCCTGTCGAGGCAAGACTTAATAGACTTATTTTCTGAAGCTCTCAAGGAGGAAATCCAAATTAAAACAAAGGCAACTCCAGGAATCGTAGTGCAGAGAAGTGAAACGAGCACTAGTACAATAAAACGGAACGCGACGTTATCACTAAACGAAATGAAAATCTCTTATTTGGAACAACTAAAAAAGAAAACAGTTTACACAAAGAATTGAGAGGAAATATTATCGGGGCAAGCTTTTATTTAGGTGCATTAAAATGTGCAATTTCACGTCGGTTTTGTTATTTTTTATCAATTCCATCGATGTTAGCCAAGAACGGGCACTATGTGATTCTTACTCTAGGCTAAATACCCCAGGATCGACCTCTAATCGGCAACGCGCTTGAGACTTCAGACGGGTGTGTATGTGTGGACTTGCTGTTACCAGTAAGTCCACGAGTCTCATTCTAGTAGCAGTAAGATCCAATTAACAGTAACAATTCCAGAATAGTTGAAGGGAAATAAAACAATGCAAAATCCAAAAAAGAACGTAATTTTATTGAAATATAAGGAGAAAATACATGACTACATAATACCAAATCACGAAGAATCCTATGGTCTAAGATGCAGCCGAGGAAGCATCTTCTCTCATCAATAAAATGATTTTGACTAAGTTCATGTTGGTTGACATGTAAACGCCCTTCATTATTACAATTTCCAAATAAATCTTAATTATATCAGGATATTAATAGCTGAAGGTCATCAATTTACGAGTCATGTAATATATAAACTTGATCAAAATCATGTAACGGATAAGGGAAGATGCTTTTCAAGCCAAATCTATAACTTTACTTGTATGTTACTGAAACAAAAGAAAAATATAATATGTTAATAAAACACCAATAATAGTGCGAAGAAAAAATTATCGAATAAGAGATTTTACGAAATCTGGCGATAAATTAAAATCATGACGGCTATTGCATAGGAAAATCATTTGATCAATCTTATTAGATAGTTATGCATTAAATAGCTAATTTCAATGAAATGCTTTGTATTTGATTACATCATAAAGCACATAAAGCTCCATGGTTAAGGTACATATTTTGGGAATCAAAAATTAATTTAGTATAAAGTAGTCGATATTTACCATCGGTCTGTACAGCAAGGGTATATTGCTCTCGTTTTTCTTGTATTAGTTTTAATTTATGTACTTCTTTTCGTATAGTTATTACAAATAAACAAACAATCATCATCAGCCATTTTAATGTCCCCGCTGCAGGCGCACTGGCCTTCCTTATTGATGGAGAATGAGTTTAGCCTATGAGTTACCAAGAGAATAAAGAATTAACCGTCAAATTACCTTCCATCTATCATTGTCGTAGTCCCATTTGGAGGATATACCGTCGATGGGGTTCACTCGTAATTCCAGCATTCTTCTTAACTGGGCCTTCTGCGATTCTTTTGACAGCGACGCTGGTAGTGGTTCAGTCACTGTAACAATCAAACGTGTTGATAGATAGATAAACCGTTTATTCAACTGTTAGGCGAAGATAAATAACAGATTCTAAATATTAAACTCGAAACTCAGCGACACTGTACTAACGAAAGTGCAAAATGCTGGTGTTCAGGTTGTCGATAGTTTTATTATCGATTGTTGGCTTTGAAAATCATATAAATTACCGATAATTAGTTGTATCGATAGTGGCTTTTTAATGAGCAACACAATTATTATTTTTTAGCCGAAATATTTTTCCATTTCCAAAATTAGAACCAACCTAACCTACAGTTTTGTTAACATATCCTTCAGTTCATCAGTTAGTATATATTCTTCTTAGTTGAGGTTTAAGCAGTTATGATTTTTTTTTAAATATGCTGAATTTGTGCTTTTGTTTGACCAAAACACTAACTTTTTATTACTTTCGGAACAATGTTAATTGTTTTTTAAAATTTGTAGCTGTGATATTTCCGAATAGATAAAATAAATACCTAATTAATACTTTCTCTACTTCTGTGTATAATAAATAGCCCAAGCGTAGAACACGGCCACTCCCTGCCTCCCACGGCATTGAGTCTCCCCTATTGAGTGTGTTAGGACATTGAGGACAACTATTAATTTTGGTTGGCTATGCCCCATAACGCGGCTCCAATGCGGATTGATGAATATGTTTCAACGACTGCAAATGCAGTTGTAATGCCCTTACTTGTTCAACTGTCTAAAGTGCCTTGCTAAGAAGAAACGATTACATTTTGACCAGCCAGCCCTTGTCCAAACATTGCGATAGTTGTTTAAACTGATCATATAATCATCGAGTTCCTCAGAAGTGTAGCTGAAAATAACCAATTAAATCAAAGAATTCACAAGATTAAAAAAAATATCGCTGAAGCAACTCACCATAATAATGATAGAATGTCATGGCCCAAAAACCGAAGCTGGTACAGATTAAGACAGCTCCAAAGACAAACTTCCAGTAACCGGTGGGGTATTGGAATTCCGCAAATGTCTGGCAGAACGATGCCCGATACAGAGCTTTTTTCTCTTCACAGCATAATTGTTTCCAATCACCCTTTTCTTTTTCCCGTAGTGCCTGGAAGCGTGGAATGAATTACTTATTAAGTACTTCTTCACATCTGTTGTTGTCTCTTCACGGTGCTCCAGGTTCCCTAGTTTGGGAGCCGATGTTTATATTAACTGTCAAACATTTTTGTTATGTACATTAACGCATTTTATTTTCTTTTGAAGTTAAGGCTTTAATCGACTCGTATGACAGTCCTAGTAGAATACGAAGTGGTGACGTGACGGTATTCCAGGGCGAAAACCAAACGCCAAGTATTTTAATTATTAACTAAACTTTAAAAAATCGCACAAGATGACGCATTAGACGCGTGAGATAAATGTAGTCTGTAGTAAGCGTAAAATACGTTTCTAGAACTTCACAGGTCACTCGTCAGGAACTCATCAACGATTGAAAACATTTAAACAGAAATTAGTCTGTTTAAATGTTTTCAATCGTTGATGAGTTTCCTCGTTGGGAGCACATTCCGGGTGTATAGTTATGTAATGCTTATTAGAATTAGAACTGAAGCCGCACTTGTCAGTCTAACAACTCTGTTGTATAAGCGGAAGTAACTAGTCCAAATTTAGTTTTCAAGATTTGACCCTAAAATTAAAAAAAAGTTAATAAAGTTCTCAAAAACAAGATTACATAAATACCAAATGCAGAAAGAACTTTTAATTGAATCAAAGTTATATGCTAGAATGAATACAGCATGTGTTTTTCTGCCACTTGGTTCTTGTTCAAAAACTCCTCTCAATTTTTTTCAGCACTGAATCTAACTATCATCAAATTAAATTCGCTTCCGGTATTTGCTTTTTAGGATACAGTACAGGTGTTTCAAAAAACCGTTAATAGAGTAAACTGGCCTGAAGGAGGAACTTTGATAATGAGATAACTTTAGTAGACTCTCGAGTTCAGCTTTGTTAGTTACACAAAGATCTAAGCGAGCGAATTTATAGAATAAAAATAGAATATCACATGGTACTATATCGACACTCTTACCTGCTGTGATATCGGTCAAAATATGTCACTTACACAAATATCCTTGGTGTTTTCTTTGAATCGCACGGCTGGGTACGGGAAATGGGGGCAGTCTTTGTAGTTCGCGCAGCCGTTGATTCCGAAGCCGACAAGGTCACGGTTGCCAGTTCGGCATCTACCGTATATTGTCCTGATTTGTATATTCCGTGAGACTACAAAATTAGATGCTTTTATAGCCAAAAAAGACATTTTTGTAAAACTTTCGGCATGTCAAAGTGACATGGTAATCTATCAATAATGTGTCAAGGTTTTTTTTCATCTAATTCAGAACGAGGTTTGTCTCAGTTTTCTTTGTAATTCATGTGGCGCTGCTGTAGATTACAAATTAACTTTTAGAAAAGGTTTCCAATATTTTGTTGTTGTATTTCCGTAAGGTTCTATGTAAATACTCCTACTAGATCAAGGAACGAAGTGTACCTTCGTCCGGGCGCATTCAAATGAGAACAGTCAAACACAATCAAGTTTTGTTTTCTTAATTTGTATTATATTTATTCTTAACGTTAAGTACAGTTTACACTTTTCTTTTATAAAGTATTCTATTACTTATTATAATGTCAGCGAAATTTAAGTTATTTTAAATCACACTCAATCGTAATTTATCAACAGTTTGACAATGTATATCATTCATTTAGACAGTGTGTGTGTGAATATTCCTAACATAGATTTAGTATTTAATCATGTTAAATTAAATTGTGACGCTAATAATGGTATAATGTATACGCGCATGTTGTACTAAATAAGCACACCTAACCATATTTAAGGAATAAAATAAATTATTCTGTTTCACGCAAATACTTACTACCCCCATGGAGCATTAGGTACATGTATAGATCGAAATCGTTTTGGCTCACCGTTAAGTTTCATGTATCCCTTTCGGAATTTACTTTTGTCATGGTATATTTTCTTTATTCGCATAGCTTCGGACCACATTTCTGAAGGCCGTATACTGAAACGCATGTCTTTGTTAACTTTCATGTCAAGTTGAACATTGTGATCGCCTAAATCCAATACTGAACTCTGTTGTAAACTAGCCAACTGTGCGTTGTTGTTTGCTTTAATTTGAGCCTTATTTAGAAGATCTTGGGCTTTTTTTTTAACTTCAATACTCAGTCCTTCATATGAATCATATTCAAAATTATCATTCGAATCAGTTTCAACTGATTTCTTTTCGCGTTTCTTTTTCTGCTGAGTCCTAAGTCCGAGATCTATTCCGACATACTTTTCAACTTCATCCGCCAAAATTGTATTTCCGTTTGTCAAAATATCGTGGATATAATAACGCAGCTCATCGCTATTTTTCACAACAGAATCTATTTCTTGGTATGGTAAATTTGTAGGTAAACCTATGTCTATAATACTCTGAGTTACATATGGGGTAACGGCGACATGGGTTGCTTCAGTGACATACTCTTTTATGTGTACCCCGGGTACCAAAAGTACACTTTTGTTTACTAACGAATGATGAGCAGCATCGATAAAATTAGTTGGTGTTGTCTGAAATAGGACTTTCATTTCGTCTTCGACTTCATTGTCTTCTATGTTATCTGCTAAATCATTGTTAGGTTTATCAATTTCGTGAATTAACTGTCTTAGAAGAAGTATCTCTTCAGGAGAATTCTGGTTCTTGTTGAAATTGTTGTTTGATTGTTCGGGGATCTTTGATTTGTAATGGAACGGAATTGAAACAGGATCCTAGAAATTAAAATATATGTATGGTAAGTATTTGCACTGGCACTATATTTGCATACATTGAGATAGTCTCAGCCCGAATGTCACATATAGCTCATAATCACGTAGTCTTAATGACGTATACAGCTTTTAATTAAATGTCATAATTTTTTATTAATCTTAAGATACTTAGTTAAAAAATATGATTATAAGCTATATGCGACATTAAAACTACGTTATTATGAGCCAATGCGACACCGAAGTTAAGATTGTTTAACTTCCATCTTGACCTGACCTGAAATTGAAGACCCCTACAGTGTGTCGTATAGATATCATAAACCTGCCTCTTTTACTACATCGTTTATCCAAGACGTGTAGTAGGACAGTTTGGTGAATACTGTCGGCGAAGGCGATGTTCCGCAAGTTTGCGGGCCGAAGTTGACGAGGCCTACCAGGCTTCCTAACACTATAGCTGGACTTCCCATGTCACCCTGAAACCAATTGACAATTCAAGATAAGGAAAGTGTTTAGAACCCTACATCGAATATGCCCGTTTAGTCTTTTTTGTTTTAGTAATAAGTTGTTGCTTCACGAAGTTTTTGCTCCTGTGGACTTGTCAGGAAAAATCGGGATAAAAATTAAGCATACTTTTTCACTCGGGAGATTGAAGACAGCGTAACAGCCAAAAATAAATTTGGAAATCGGCTGAGTACTTTTGAAGGTTGTACCTTACCACAGACTCTCAGAACAGAGAAGAGTCGAATCTTTGTAATAGTGTACCTATTACTTACGTAGGTTCTGTTTCGTACTATAACGTTATTACAAAGAAATGTACTATCAGAAGTTGTCGAAACACCTACTTACATTACATGCCCCATTTCCTTTGTAGACTAATCCAGCACAGAAGTGCTTCGCGTCCATAAGGCGGCTGTTGAAAACAATTGTTGATATAAATTTATATATATTTCAACCTTTTTTACGTCTTTTTCACTCATCACTTTTACACTCCATCCGAAAAAGAATTTTTATGGTATAGTGGAGAAACCGGAGCAATGCAGACATTTTGAGAGAGCGATAACAATTTTTTTGAAAGCCCCAATGTCGAAACTATTAGGGAACACCGCTGAGGGAAGTTTATATCTATAGTACTTTAATATCATTTCCAAAAACTATGAATAAATTTAAATACATACGTTGTGTAGACATTCATGCACATATCCAAAGAATTCATGTCGAGGAAGGCTGACGACAGCTTATAAGGAGTTAAAGTGTCGTTCTGAAATGAAAATTAGATATTGATTGCTTCTAGCGAGAATTGACGGTCGAAGGAAGTCGAAAACACCCAGGTATGAATCAAACTCGTTACTCATCAGTTTGTAAGTATATCTACCAATCTGTCGTGATAGTCATCACAGACTAACTACGGAAAACTTAGTGAGGTATACTGAGTTACCTCATACACTCTTGATATGCCTATGTACAGTTGGCTATTGAGTTTATATTATTTATGTTTATGTATGTATATATTAGTTATTATTTTATTTACTGCGCCAAAGCCTCTACATTGTTATTTTCTATCACCCATGACTGAAGAGATCGGGGGAATATCAGAATCAAGCATAGATCAATGACCAAGCTTGTATGGTAACTCTCCTGGCAACCTAGAACTTAAGATAGTGTGTGTGTGCGACCACTTGCCACTAGGTGGCGGTAGGTAGTCATTAAAGTCACGTCAGATGCCATTAGATGACTTGAATAAATACTGATACCAGTGTTAGTGTTAAAAAGAAACGAGGAAGGAATTGCAGAAGAAAAATAATATGAATTAGCAAGGACATGCTAGAGATTTTCTTACCGGATCAATTCTCCAACCCAAAACGAACACGCCTTTATTGGCGAAATTCTTCGGCAAGTGGCCTGGTAAGCTGCCAATGCGGATCTTCTTGATTATAGGCCTCATCTCCGAATTAAACACGTTCTTCACCTTGACGATCGCTAAGTTGTTGTCCATGGAAACTGAGTCGAACCGTGGGTGAAAGACCACTGCTTCAGCTGGGAGAAGTTCGCCACCAGATGTCGCGAATTCACTGCCGATTCGGATTTGAATTGGACTTTCGGCTGCCGTGTACACGGTACTTCTGAATAAAAATTGTAGGAATTAAAAATAGATGAAAAATATCGAAAGCAAATCAAAGTTACGGGATATCATGATGAAAATGGACTCGAATGGGACTGTAGTTTCAAAGCTCTTGAGTTTCTTTTTATCTAAGCCAGGTATAAATTTAAGACAACATTTATGATAGTTAAAACAACAATATACTTAGTTAAATAAACTGCATGAGTTATTTCAAGGTATGAATGGTATATAGACATTAGTATAGTACAAAAAATGAGGTCCTATTCTAAGGCGGTAGAAAATCTTACGGTAGTAAACAAGACGCGGCGGTGATGACGAAGTTTCTGTTGATGATGCAGCCAGTCCCCTTGAACTTGCCCAGTACGTGAATGCTGACAATGAAGGGGTACCGCCTGATACCCACCCTCTTACCCCCGTACAGCCTTCGGCCACTATTCTCAAGTTCTGCATCAGGCTCTGAAATAAATTAATATGTATAAATAAATAAATGTATGGACAAATCACACAGATTGAATTGGCCCCAAAGCAAGCTGGAGACTTGTGTTATGGGATACTAACTCAACGACACTATATTTAAAACATATACATAATAAGATAGATAAACATCCAAGACCCAATCCCATCAATCTGCAAAAGTTCATTTGCCATCTTGACCCGACCGGAGATCGAACCCAGGGCCCACAGTGTAGTAATCCAGCATATTACGAACGTCAGGCCACGGAGGTCGTCAATATTTTAATCCTCGTGAGAAGTTGATCAGACGATACTCTATTTACCTGATATTAACTGCTGAAATGCTAATGTTCGAATGATTACTTTGATTTACAAATCTAGGTGCTTAATGGATTTTGGTAAAGGTTACACACACAGGTGCAAAATAATCTTGAATTCCACACGAAATGTGGTGATCGTGATTTGTGCATTGGTTAGGTTTTGAGCTTCATAATTCTCAATTAGCTGAAACGACAGTTTTCAAATCTTACCCCATATATCTAAATCGTCGTCGTCCATTTTTCTTCTATTCGTGTCTTTATCTTGACCGTCAATATTTGTGTCTACATCACCAACCTCCGTTACGTTCTGGCTGTTTATGGCATTTAAAACTTCCGAGAAAAAATCACTTGAAACATAAGTATTTGTATTATTTTTTACTGTCTGATTATTTCGATTTTCTTTTTCCATATCAATAATAGCTGATGTTACATATTCGTATAGTTTTTCAGGTACTACGATACTTTCTGCTCTAGCAATATATTGCATTTCCGAATGCACTTTCCACTTATAATGCACAATGTTATTTAGGTTATTTTGCATAACTACTAAGAGTCGCATTTTAGGTTTCCGAGATACCGGCACTTCTATGTGTAATAAATTAACAACCTCGTTTAAACTATTTTGCACGATTGTTTTTGTTTTGTTGTAATCTATTTTAACGCTAACTTTTCTTATATCAAAGCTAAATGTGCTCACAAAGAGTATATTTACAATTAATATTTTTGCTTTAGACATTATATTCATAATGAAAATAAAAATCTTCAAAATAGTAATTTATGTTCCTGTATTATAGCAACATGATACCAAAAAGTAATATTTTCATACAACTAAATCATATTTTTCTACATTTTAGTATATTTTTTCAATTATTTATAGATATTAAATTAGCACTTCAAGTCAACAGATACAGTTATATTTATACTTTACGCAATTTTTCACAAAAAATATCAAAATCACGCTAGCTTTGAATAAAATTTTTCTATAACGTTACTTCGAATGTAATAAACTAATCTTTTACGATATTTTTATTTCTTTGGATACAATTGGTAATACATTTCTATTATACTGTTCAACTATGATTTCTTTTAGTATTCTGTACTGTTATTAACATATTAACATAAATTTTCAGAATAATGTACTCAACAAAATTATAAATCTATTTAGTAATGCACATAACCATAGTATTTCTATTAGTTATCATTTCTCTGTGCGATATAGTCCATAATGCAACTGCCTCAACAGAACAAGTGACTCCATTTGTAAACAAACGAATAAAACAATACGTTAATAACATTTTTAATAATTTAAAAATCGAAGAAGGCTATAAACATTATTACAAAATTAAAATTTTGCTCAACATTTATAACAGCTTAAATAACGCAATCGAATATAATTGGAAAGTTTATTCAGATATAAAAAAACGTGTCGCTTTAGGTAATAATATTACAAATAATGTAATTTACAGATTATTAGAGGAAGCATTGTATAAGGATCATGAAAATAATCATACAACCACAGAAACAGTTAAAATTGAAACAAAAATTAACAGAACCAAGGAAAAGAAGAAACAAGTTAATAACATAACAATAATAAACCAACCACCTGATGCAGATTTGTGGGATAATGACATTTTGGATAAATTTTTTGATAAAATAAATAAGCTAACTGTCGATGACTTGATTGGTGAACCAAATAGAACTTTTCTTCAAATAAATAAGAATACTGGGTACAAACTGCCAAAGAGGTTAAATATGGACCTAAAATATTGGGGTATGTTTATGTAAGGTATATTTAATATTTTTTTGAAAATAAAATAAAACACAATAAAAAAGAGACATTAAAAAATATTTCGAAATTTAGGAAAGCTTTTCTTAAATAAGGTACCTATTTAAACCGATTTTTTAAATTGCTGCGAAGAAAACCCAGGAGTTACCCAAACAAGTATTCTTTCTCTTTCTTTATTTTCGAGTGTGTTATTACTAACACTGGTATCAGATTTTATTCAAGTCGCCTAAAGACATCTGACACGACTTTCTAATTATAAAGTATTCTTTCTAATAAAATTTAAGATATGGAATCTCCAGATACAGAAATACAAGATTTTGTATTGTGCTATTTTGCGTCGCACAATAAAAATTCTAAAAATTCTAGATCCCAAAGAATACAGCGAGAGTTTCATGAGCAGGAGAAGGATCAACGCGAGAGACCTGTCGGAACGGTTCCCGTTCGTGGTCAGCATCCAGGTCAAGGGCAAGCTGGTGTGCACCGGCTCCATCATCAGCAAGGATGCTGTGGTCACTGCCGCGTCTTGTATACCTAAGTTGGTCCACTATTGTCTTTTTATTTGCTTCTAGTATCCAAGGCGTGTGGTTCCGCACTATAATAGGACTACTATCGTCCAACGGAATATTCCGCTACAGTTTCGACATAAAAATCTAGTTTCGGTAATAGTTATTCATCGAGATATGCCTTCGGCACCTAATGTAGGATGTATTTCGATGGGTTTTGTCAATAATTCAGACAAAACATGCAATCTATTGACTCTATAGATCACAGAGTTATCTGATGCAAACAAAAAAATCTTTGTTTTAATATTGTTGTAATCGAAGGGTTCGCTTTCTCGAGATTTTCGTGGTCGGACACTATTTGATTCTGCTGGTGAGTAGGTACTTGAATTTCATAAATAACGAAAAAATATTCTTATTGTAATAGAAATATGGCCCATCGCATGCCGAACAAGATCTCAGTACGGATCGGAACAGAGTTTGCGGAGCAGTACGGCAAACGGTTACCAGCGATGCATGTGGAGTTCCACCCACGTTACGAGTCTCACACGCTGAGGAACAACTTGGCCATCATCAGACTGAAGCTGGGGAATCATGGGAGGAACAGGAAGATCAGGTTGGATGAGGGAGACAGCCCGTTGCGCAGTGTACAGATTTTGGGTTACGGCGCTGGATCTGTGAGTATCGAAACCAGGATATGTCCTGGAATACGGTGTCTGATGTTGACTCCACGCTATCGTCGTACTCACTCAACATTACGTGATTTGTATCAGCGTTTTTACTTAACGCAATAAAGAAACTAGCAATGTATGCTTGCTCTGCGATAGTGTGGAGCCAGCAATAGCTATCCTCCTCTCTCTTTCATTCTTGCAAAAATCCCCTTTTATCAGTAGTTCAATAAGTGATACAAGGCGTAAAAGTTTATTCCTAAGTACAGAGGGGTTAGTGCAGGTTTGCGTTTCACTTCTCACCATTACGAATCGATTCGAAGTGAGACGCAGCGAATCAATCACATTGCAGTGTGGTTGTCGTTGCGTCATAATGGCGCAATGTGATTGGTTCGCGGCGTCTCACTTAGAATCGATTCGATGGTGAGAAGTGAAAATGCAATCCCGCATTTCGCCCACAGATCGATTTTCGAAAGCTGACCGCAAATTGAACTCGAAGAAAAAAATACTTAAGACAAAATAATATTTGTTAACACCAATGACGGCGCTCCTGTTATCACGCTTACCGTCCGCGGCTCACCCCGCACCTCCAGAGAGATCTAAAAAAATCCATCTGCGCAGTGGTCATCTCTCATAAATCGTACAGTCAACAGCACATCAAGTTACCCTACATGAACATCTATGGCGCAGTAATATCAGCGAGTTTGCGATGAATTGCTGTAGGTTGACGTGATGTTGACTGTCCTATACTTATTCTTTCATTTAATATTGTTGATGAAAATTTTAGGAATACCACTTGGCATACAAGCGGTTAGAGACGGCATCCGTGGCCGTGGTGCCCTTGCAAGAATGCAAAAATGTTTTCTTAAGGTAAGCTTTGTTACTTAGAGAAAGAAATAATGAATGAAAATTATTCACAGCGGAATGCTGGTCCGTCCTTGTTTATGTGCACGCGTACGCAATGCCGAACAATAAAAGCGCACAGTTACGCGTTACATCTATCCCACTAACAGAATAAATGCTAAAGTCTGATTGAGAGTGTATGACGATCATAATATACATTGTAATGGGTTACAATATCTCGCTATATATTTTCACATAATTTAGATGACACAGGCCCTTTCTTCACAGGAATTTCGGGACCGAAGCTAACTTCTGCACCGACGTGGTGTCCACGAGGAGGTTCACGCAATGTTATGTTTGTATGCGCTTGTGTATTGTGTGTTGTGTGCAATATGCAAGGATAAAAATATAAGAATACGGCTTCAACAGCAGCGACGTTGTCAGACAAGTTTACAACCTCTGTTGCGTTAGTTTGGCTGATAGACAGCTTGAGCGAATACTCTGTTTAACAACTATTATTAATAAGGGGCCATGGGATATTTAGAGAGATGAATATACCTACCAAAAATACAGATATCTAGGCTATAGAATTAGTGCAACTTTTGAGGGTTATAAATCATCGATCTTTCAAAACTCTTATAACGCCGGCTACAGACTATCGCCGAAGCGAACGCGACATTGCGTATTTGTTTGAGTTTTTATTTACCGCAATGAAAATCCAGCAATGTATGCCGACTTTGCCAACGTTTTTGCCAACTTTTGGGGGACCATTCAGTGATATGATAGCCGGTATATGTAGATGTATATGATCCAGGGTGACTTGGGCGCCCCAGCCGTGACGGGGGATGTGCTGGTCGGGGTCGCTACGATCGGGAGCCCTGTGTGCGGTCACACGCCCACTGTCTTCAGCAAGATCAGCTACCACTACCGATGGATACTATACATCATCAACCAGGTGGGCTTATCTTATCATCCCTCTCTCGTAGGTTGAGGCTGTGCAGCCGCGACGCACCGTATCAGCGTAAAATAAAGCTTACAAAAGGCATTACAATTTTGAAGATTTGATTCTCGCCCAGTCGGCTGACGTTAATCCTCTTTGGGTATGTTGCTTAGCAAATGAATCAACATACATTCAGAACCGACTTGGTCTCTCCATTATAGTTATATTTTATATATAATTTAAATGGTGACAATAGAAGCTAGGTTAGGGAGCGACGGGCGAAGTGATGAACTAACATAAAACAAATGGAGAAACGACATGGTTCCAATGGTTTACGTCTGGCTATATAATATCAAGACTAAATATAGGGAACCCTTCCAGCTAAAATTGTTTCATGTATTTTTATTATATTGTCTATTTTTAAGTGCTATTTTTCTTTCAGAAATGGATAACTCAGAGTTCATATCTAACTTCAGCTACACCTGGACACATTATACCGTCGACGCTCATGTTCGATGATACCGACGTTCAATCCGCAACTGTACTAATGTACTACGATGACGACGAACAAATCGCAACAACAACTCAACCAACAGAATCAATAACAGTCAATGAACCATTTGACTACGGTTACGAAGAACAACCCACAACAACACAAGCAGCAGAATCAGCAAATCCCATGCCCAGTGATACAGATCGTCTCTTTGAAGAAATACGTAACATTCTAAGTATATTGGCAGATCCCATGTATATTGTACACGATTTTCTGAAAGAAGGTAACGAGGATAATAAACCGATTACAGAAAGCGACAACGACGAAATTGATGATGATTTTGACAAATATTTTGAACAAGGTAAAAGCACTTTGATGTATAAAAAGCATCCACTTTATAACAAGAGTATAATACCAATACCTGGAGTGCATTTTGTACCGACATCTACCACTAGGCTCCCTAGCACAGCATTTTCTAGACCAGACATCGGTCTACCGGACTGGCTACCTTATCAATACATAGAGGATTACATCCAACATAGTGAGGAACTGGATTATTATATAAAAAAAATACAAAAAGATAAAGGGATTGATGGGTTGTTTGGGACACAGAGAAGTGTGAATCGTGCTAACCAGAGAGCCAGAACCAGAGAGAGCCCTCACAGAGATCTGGGTGGAGTCCATGAAATTACTAGAGGATTTTTGTGGGATAAAAATTTTCGTTATTTACCAAAAGATTCTGAACGAGGTGATTTCAAGAAGGCACCAAGTATGCGAGTGAAAAATTATAGAGCAAAGTATCTATCAAAAAAATCAAATATAAAAAGTAGTTAATGTCCGCAATAAGTAATAATAATATCTGGGAATTAATACTTAAAAAAACACTTAATTTAATGTGTGTCATTTAACAATTCGTCTAAAAAAACAATAGAAAATAATCCACAAAACACGATGTTTTCCTTCACCTTCTCTCTATAGATTGGTGTTCAAACTGGGACGTGGCACGAGTAGGATTTGAACTTGAAACCTTTCGATTTCAGGACTGGATCACAACCTCTTCCACAGGGGTATTACAGGACACGCCGTGTGCTACAAACCCGGCTCAAAGATTCCCTTTACATTTGGGACCGGCCGCCCGCTGACGTCATCCCTCTATAGGGATGCTGCTATTGTTTAACAAAGCAGCTGTCAATGCTTTAACGCTCTAGTACCGTTTGCACCAAGCGAGCGAGCGTTCATAAATATTCCTGCGAAAGAATAGCCTATTGTGTGTAACACTAAGTATAGAATAATTTGTATGGATGAGCTCGCTCGTTTGGTATAAATGCACCTTCACACTTTAATGGATTCAGTAATTGGCGTAATAAGCATTCGTTGAAATTTGCTTGCTAGTTTGATGATGATATTTCAGCAAAATTCAATGTTAACCTTGTTATTCATAAAAAACTTAAAACATACTTCAAGCTAAAATATGTTTTGTCTCTTTCTGTCAATTTAAAATTTATAATATGCGATGTGACAAAATATATTTTAGCTTAGAGTATGTATTATTTTTTTTTATAAAGAAATGGGTAGATAAATAAAATAAGTAATGGTTTTGAAAAAATAAATAATTAACAATACGTTACAAATTTTACGTAAAATGAAACGTAACCCCTTCAAGTGTCATTACTCTCCGCAGAGGTCGCCACTGTTCTTCAGTCAAAATTGGTTGGTGAAAAAACATTTTTATTAGCCAGAAATAGCAGATTTTAAAAGGTAATTATTATCGAAAATCTATTTGTTAGGGTATTTTGTACAAGATGGGTTCTTTTAAAGTTGTTGTGAAAAGAAAAGGGGGTAAGTACATAAAAGCTGATTTTCGTATGTCGCACTAGCTGACACGGTAGTTCCAAAATTGAAAATAAGATTTTCACATTTTTTTTCGCCAGGTTTTATTTCTG
Organism: Plodia interpunctella; assembly: GCF_027563975.2. Lineage (NCBI taxonomy): Eukaryota > Metazoa > Arthropoda > Insecta > Lepidoptera > Pyralidae > Plodia > Plodia interpunctella. Next base: position 6,786,370 of record NC_071315.1, read on the forward strand.
GCTGGTGTATCATATTACGATTTTATTTTGTTTTATTTCCATCGTGTTAAAATTACGCACTTATTTGAAATCAGAATATTTTAGAGTTATGTAACTCGGTATCGATTGACACAGGTAAAATAACCTAACTTTGATATTATCTATCACTAATGGAATTCTACTATTTCCTCTGTTATGTTTTTAACTTCTTGACGTCCTACCGATTTATTTACAATACAATACACTACCTTTAAAGTGCTGTATAATGTAAAGGTTTCTGATATGTGCTGTACTAAACTCTTCATAGTATGAGGAAGGTAAGTAACATGAATAGAATTGTAAGATATAGAATTGACGATCATATATTAAAAGAATTTTAAAGAAATTTTGACATCATACATTAACATAGACAATGATTTATTGTAAACAGCCATCTATTTAAATAAACAATTATTACTTTTTATGTATTAATTTCGTGGTTGGAGATGCCAGCACAAGCACCAAACGGGAGAATTGACCTCCCATACAGGGATAATTTCACCGAGCTAACCTAGACCACTTTTGGGGTGTGTGACAAAGTAACCAGTAATTGGTTATGTTACTCATGGATGGATACACATAGATACTATTTAAGCTATAAAGATGATATTTAAAACAATGTTTTAAATATTTTGAAAATGTAATTATGCATAAGTTTACATAAGTGTCATGGTTGAAGAATGAATGGAGAAGAATTTCTTAAAACAAATAATTGATTAAGTTTTATTTATTTATTGAATAATAGATAGACTGCTTTTGCAGTTGATGCATCTATATCAGACTTCCATACAAGTTTTGTAGAAAACATGTAGAATCTTGGTTTGTTGTACCCTTTTCTGTGTTTGTGTCCATCAGACCTACAATAGAACATTAGTGTGAGCTGTTGAATGGTGTCCATTTATTAATTTACTTGTTGTTGCAGAGGATGGCCAATTACGTGATGCGTCGTGCGCTGCTAGATGCAGTCCGCGTACCCGTTGGAGCTCGCGCCAGCAGCGAACTCTCCAAGGTAACATCACAGAAGATTCATTCATTCATTCATTCATTGGGTGAAATGGTTCCAAAATGGAATCACCGATTGCCTGTCTGATAATTGCTTAATCAAATTAAACATGTAGATGTTTTATCTGTAACGGGTATGCAAATTTAAATGGAAAGCAAGCTATCATTCTACAAAATAAATGCAACAGTTATTTATTTTATTTAAAACTTTATTGCACACAATATAGTTTACAAAAGTACAATAATGTTTTAATGCTTGAAGAAGTCTCAAGAAAAAACTAGAACACGTAGGTCTAGGTCTAGACCGCACATCTTGGTCTTCGGAGTAAACCCAGAATGAAACTGCTTAAAGACGAGGAATGATTTAATTGAAAATGATTTCACAGGCCATTATTGATGAAATCAACTTCATAGCGCGATTCAGGAAATCATAAATTGTACACCGCCATCTATGCAATAAAAACTTAAATTTGTCTTAACAATGCTAAAAGTATTATCAAGTATTGGGTTTAAGAGAGTGACATAACGCAAAAAATGAAGACACTATTATAATGCCGATACCACACTGTCGTCGAAACATTGACGGATTCGGTATACATTGCTGGTTTTTCATTGCGGCAAATAAAAGCACTCATACTAACAACGCAATGTTCACGCATTCGCGTCGACACGTGTTCAGACACATGAATGAGTTCGGCGACAGTTTAGAGTTGGCATAAGACAATGCATGATTGTCAGATGTTCCAAAAATCAATCGATTTCAGGTCGGTAACCGCGAATGGGTGGGGTTCGGCTTCAACGGCCAGCCCAACTACGTCGACAGCGCCGCCTTCCCGCTGCCCGCTGTGAGGTTCCGCCCCGACACCCCTGACATTAAGGTCAGTAATCTATAGTGATGGTGGTCCTGTGGCTGTGAACCGAAAGGTCCTAGGTTCGAATTTAGATGCTACATGAGTTTGTATACTAATCTATGAACCTATGTATGTTTTTTTCCAGTACTTATTGTTGAATTTTGTTGATAATATATATCAGATATTACTTCAAACTTGTACATTCTAAAGGAAATCATTTCCTATTATAAAATTTGTGAAAGTCTATTATAATTAATGCATTTCTCATAGAAAAGCCTGGTGAAATTGATTACATAATATATGTAAGAAAAAACGGAGTTTATTTATAGTAGTTTTAACAGACTATTCCTTGCTTCCAATGAATGAGATCATTGTGAGGAAACTAGTACTTAGGTATTTTAAAATTTGCCTTGAAAAACTGTCTGCAAAGACGTGCATAATCGAAACTCCATACAATGTCTACGGTGTTCTGCGTCGATCCGTCAACAACGAACTTATCTCATTTGTTCTTTGATGATAGTCCTTAAAAATAACCTAAAACCAATCAGGTCCTCCGCGAAAAGGAGAAGGGCGACTGGCGCAAGTTGACCCTGGAGGAGAAGAAAGCGCTGTACCGCGCCTCCTTCTGCCAGACGTTCGCGGAGTTCCAGGCGCCGACGGGCGAGTGGAAGGCGGTGGTGGGCTGGGGACTGGCGCTCGCCTCCGTCTCCGTCTGGATCTACCTCGGCATGAAGATCTTCGGTGAGCATTCTGTATTCTTAACTTCTGTTTACTCAGTAAGCTAGTTCGTTCATCTCTGTCTCCATTTGGATCTGATTCGGCATGGAAATCTTTGGTGAGACATTTTATACACTAGTTATGTTTGCACAAGAGAGTTCGTTCGTCTCTGCCTCCATCTGGATCTAACTCGGTAGGAAGCTCTTCGGTGAGACACTATAGAAGTTAGACTAGTTATTTTATTTTCATTGTCTTATTCCTCACAGGCCTTCTTGTCGGAATGGTTATTCAAAAAGTTCGATCACTTGACTCCAGTTTTCTTGGCACCTTCTACACCAGTCTGGGGTCTGTGGAGAGATCTCCAGACTGCCCAGGGGAGATCCCATACGTAACTTCCTTGCTCATTGCGTAACTCTTCTAATCATTATCATGTTCTGGATTGGTCTCTTTGGTTGGCTGGAAGAAATTGCATTAGCGATAAGTCCGCCTTTGCACTCATTATGTTTGAATATCTTGTTGTAACTTATAACTCCTTTCAGTCAGCATGGGTAACAAACACCATAGGCTAATGAAAATATTCTCACAGGACTCTGATACTTGGTTAATTATTCAAACCGGTCTGCTCGTATCTTCGATTCTTACATTTTATAAAGACGGATTTCATTACGATTCAAAACGAAAAGAACCCATATTTTTTGCGTTCTGTTCAAATCATCAGCTAATGCCACCGAATGACTTTTGACAAAAGTGTAAGAAAGAGAAGGAATGACATAGTAATGTTGTCTCTTCGTTGCAGTGTACGGCGCGCTGCCGGAGTCGCTGAGCGACGAGAACCAGAAGGCGCAGCTGCGGCGGATGCTGGACCTCAAGGTCAACCCGGTAGACGGACTCGCCTCCAAGTGGGACTACGAGAACAACCGCTGGAAGTAAATCGTTTGGTAAGTTCTGTTTCTCTTCCACTAATAAGCGTCTCATACCCGCCACACACTATCGCCGAACTCGGATGCCGTCGCGATCAATGAACATTGCGTAATTTGTATGAGAGATTTTATTTATCGCAATGAAAAACCAGCGATGTATGTATACAGAATCCGCCAAAGTTTAACGAACTCTACAGCTATAGTGTTAGCCGGCATTAGGTGTGGACGGTTTCGTTTATATTATAATGCGTTGAGTTTCCATGCTTAAGGTTTTTGTTGACCCTTAAAGCCAAAGTATGTGTGATCATTATATACTCTGCTCTATTATCGCACTCATTATCGCGTCGCCGTAAAACTTTCGCAGCATTGTGTACAATCCTGTTTTTTTTTTTTCAGGCGTTGGTATGGTGCTGTGCCACGGCTTTGGTCGATAGAGTAGACAATTGTAATATAAGCAAATATCTGTAAGATAATAAATATGTGATTCCAATCATTACATTCTTTCATTTATGTTTATGTTTTAAATTAAATTTAAATAATGAGATGAAAGAATTCAGAGAATTAACCTGTTAATGCGTGTATGATTTATGCATAACAATCATTTAAATAATTATGAAATTACTTAAAATAATAACCCTCTTTATGTATCAGTACTCAAATTGCATACAAAAATGTATAATTGGTCCCTATAATATATATCAGATTATCAGGTAATCAGATTTTCTGTCTAGCTCACGCATAATTGGAAGGGAAAAGATAAAAAAAACAAGAGGGAACAACATTTTTTATTTTTCTTATAAAAACATTTCAACATAAACAATTCATCGAGCTTTTTATATTACTAACGCTCGCGCGCTATTTTTTTTATTCATATCTAATTATATTTTTAATTATCATTAAAATTGGGGGTAATTCAACATGGAATCTCTACGTGTATTTTAAATTCTCTTTTTGATTTTCTTTAACCTTTTTTTTTTCAATGTCGACTGATCTTATGAATTAAAAACATTAATTTTTTTTAAATGTTTATTTTTATTTTTTTTAGATCTATTTTATACCATTTTATTTATAACATCAAACTAATAATCTATATGAATAAAAAAAAGTTTTTAATTCAACATATCAGTATCACAGAGTTGGTAAGGGGGTGGGGGGGGGTTGGGTATCTAATATTGTGTACTTTGATTACTAACTACGATTACGTGAAGTTTGTTTCGTTTGTATAAATAGTAATAGCTTCGGCAAAACTTTAATACGTAACAATGTACAAATACCTTATTTCCCTTGCGTTCATCAATATGATGAAAAAATTAATTAGGCAAAGTAATCAGAAGTCAAGATGATTAATCGCGTACCTGCGATTACTAACAAAAAAATGTAATCGCAGTTAGTGATCATTTTCACTAAATTTTATGTTTTTCACCAACTCTGCCTACTACAAATTACATCCAAGTAATTCATTATTTTTAAAAATTCGTTTAATTACAAAAATACTGTTGAACCATGCAGGTAAACCTACACCAGTTGACGGGGCTTAAACATTACCCGCCCGATTTAAAGGGTCAATATTTAGGTATAAATTATACTGAAATAAACACCTATCACAATTTTAGTATTCTATCAACATTTATATCCACTAATTTAAGGAAATATAGAAGAGATGTTATTTCAAAAATCCATTCATTTCAAATTCAAAAATACAGACGACTAGAATAGGACTAGACTTTTAAATTAAGAACATTACATTTGTAATTTTGTCATAGATTGCTTTTTAATTTGACGATTCCACCATTAAAAATAAAAATATGACGTTGTACTATCATGAAATATTAATATGTCTCTAATTTATTTCAGATTTCTCCATATTTTTTCAACACCTTATTGATTAGATCTATAAGAATTAACATGTGGTAAAAAAGTTATGTGAATTTTAAAATTTGAAAGTAGATAAATTAAACGAAATAAATTTCAATATATGATGATGAAAATTTACGGTGAGAACGTCAATTTAAAATATACATTTAGGAGCTAAGAAATATATTAAAAAACTATTTTTTGCTAAATTTATGATATAACATCATATTTATCGCACCAATATTTTGATTTACATTAAATAATTAAAAATGAATTAGGCTATATGACAACAAGCATAGACATGAACGATAAACACAGCATTAAAAAAAAATATGGAACAGAAAAATAAAAAACCAAAAGAACCATTTCTTTTTTACTTTTTATGTTACTGGCCAGTTTAAACTAAAATATTAAGCGATGTGCAATTTGATTGGAATGTAATGTTTGATAGTATGAGACGAGATTTGCAGAAAAAGTTAATTCATTTTTTATCGATATTTTCTATATTTTCACAAACAATGAAGTCAATTAAAGTTTAAAAGTTATATTTTTTACCACTTGGATCTTGTATATATTTTTAATCTTGCTTATAAATAATATGTATTTAGTGCACATCGCTTAAAAACGTCTTCTATTTTAAACATAAAAAATATTAGATACATACATAGGTATATATATTTTTAAAGCTACTCTTTAAGGTGACATTAAAAGCGACATAGAAATATAGACAAGATGGTTTATTACGCGCTAAATATAGATTTTTTTCCTTACAATAATCATAAGAAAATCTTTGGGAGATTCCCGTTTTTCCCAATATAATTTGGATTAAAATTATGTTTGCGACTATATGCCATTTATAGAACACAATATCATTATATATCAATATACACATTATTCACTGTTCACGTCGCGTCTCATTAATTGAGCATGTAATAATTAACGTAACATAACAATATCAACATTATCATTTGTTCTTATTAAAAACACATATCTTTACGGCCAAATGTTTAAACAAAAATCATATATGCTTATATTTTAATACAGTGTTTTCAATATATTCAATGGTCTATGGTATATAATTGTTACGGCTAAACTCCGGAGTGCGGCTAGACCTAATTGCAGCTAGTCTCAGTTGGTTAAACTTAGGTTTGCCTGCTATTTTCGGCTAGATCATAAATAAAAAAACTACTAAAGGCATATTTTTGTAGTTTTAAAAGCGATTTGGATAATTTGGATTTTAAGTTTGTTCTAAACTTATACACTACATGTTAACAAATGTCACGTATCTAAACTTTTTTTTTTATTTTAGGCTTTTTGGAGTTTACTGTAGTCTAAAAATTCTAGTTAGTACTGTCCTTCTTTTGGCGTGGTTCTATAATGCCCCTTCTACACATGTTATGACTAAACGAACTGTAGATTACCATGAAGTCCAACCAAATTATAACAATATATATAAAATTATGTTGATTTTTCCAAACTAAATTTTACTAAACCTAAATTAATATTGAATTTAGCATAATTTCATTCAACTACCAATCAAGTATTAAGTACCCGTTCAAACAATACTCAATCAGTTAACTTTGGAAGTCATAATTTGGCTTTCTCTATCACTTATCTAAACTCTGCGACTTTAAAAACCCGTAAATAATAGCAGGTAATATTATTTCGTTGACAAGTTAGTTAATTCTTTAATTTTAAAATTATTGTACTTAGCTGTAAAATAAGAAATGCTTGTAAAAATCACCAGAGGGCGTGTGGTTTTGCATTTCACATCTCACTATCGAGCCGGTTCGCAGTGAGACGCGGCTAACCAATCACAATGCTGTGTGGTTGTCGTCGCGTCTCAACAGCGCACTGTGATTGGTTAGCTGCGTCCGCGTCAACTCGACAGTGAGATGTGATTGCAGACCCAAATTTCGCCTCGGTATCTTTTACAATGTAATTATCAACACATTGGAAATAAATACCTTATGCAAATAAAGAAATTCCAATTTGAATGTTGGATTAAACAAATTTAAAGTTCAACATAAGTCCAGAGTCCAGATTTGTCAGTTTGCGTCGCAGGGGCAAGACCCCTATGCAAAGTACTAGTCCCGGAAGGGGAAGAGCCCCCCGACGCCCCCGGCGTCCCAGTCGGCCACCTCCACGGGGCCGAAGCACTCGTCGAAGAACTGCTCCATGGATTTGTAGAGGTGCAGTGTGGAGCGTTCGAAGTCGTGGCCTTCGTCCGGATACACCTGTGACGTGTGAGTATGGCGTCAGTAATATTAATTCATTGATACTCCACAAAAGTTACCTAGATCTGCCAAAGGCGAAAGTTTGGTTTTTGGCGACTCGAGTTTCAGATAAAAAGTACCCTAACTTTTTATTCCGAAAGTACGCTCGTAGGATTCGGTCAAAAAGGATTAAGAACGTAACGCGGGTAATTTAAAAAATATTACTACTAGTGTTTCGGAGCGACCACAGCTTAGAAGAAATGCCAAAAGAATCTCATCTACAAGTAGTCGTACGAATACCTGATGAGTGTAAACAGCGCCAGCTTTGATGAGCGCCCGAGCCAGCGCCAGCGAGTGGTACTCGGGCGCGGCGACGTCGGCGGTCGCGTGCGCCAGCAGCAGCCGGCGCGGCGGCAGGTTGCCGGCGCGTCGCCACACCGCGCCCGCGACCTCGCCCGCGCGCGATCTGTAGCCGCTGTAGCGCTCTGTCCAGTACGAGTCTGGACGAGATGTTTATTCAATAAACAAAAAAGGAAAAGAAAGATTTTTTAATAAATGTGTTCAAATTTCGAATTGAACTATCTCAGCAAATGTTGGCAGAAATAAATCTTTATGTATGTACCTAACTATAATGTAAAAATAACTAATATGTACAATTATGTAGTAGTACATGGCACGGTAATAGCGGTGAGTTTGCAATGAGTTTGGGTAGGTTAGGTGTGCAGTCGACTGTACATGGCATGTATGTAAAAAAAATAATACTACTTATTGTATTAGTAATTTAGCCAAGTCGAAACCCTAAGAAGAGATAGAAGGTATACAGACTGTAGTGCGTGAGGTCTGTGAGCGGCGCCACCACAGCCAGACAGCGGGTGACGTTGCGCGCGTCGCCGGCAGCCAGCGCGGCCGCCGCGCCGCCGCCGTACCCGCGGCCCCACACGCCCACGCGGCTGCCGTCCACCATCTTCAAGTTATCGCGGAGGTAGCTGACCAGAAACACACAGTTATATCAGTCAAGCGTAGACAAAAAAATACTCGTATCTTTCGAGAAATATAAAAATATTTTTTTTTTATTCTTATGATCAAAGATCCAATGTGCCGGTTTCGCACAATGTCGTCGAACAGTTTGCCAAATTTTAGCGGTTTCGATATACATTGCTGGTTTTTCATTGCGGTAAATAAAAGCGCTTATATTAACTATGCAATGATCACGCATTCGCGTCAGTATGTTTCCGAGTTCGGCGACAGTGTGGACAAACTATTTGACAGCACGGACCGCAATCTTAACTGCAGAATGAGAGGAATGTGCTGACGTATTTCTTAAAAAGCTTCAAAGTACTAAGTATGGCAAAGATAAATAAATTAAATAAAGAAAGTTCGAGACTTGTGTTATGGGATACTAACTCAACGATACTATATTTTATAATAAATACATATATAGATGTGGGATGATTGATAGTTTCTAAACGATGGATGGATGAGACGATGCATGTTTTTAAATGAATGTAAGCGAATGAGAGGTGATGAATGAAAAGAACAAGAAAGATATAGGTAGCCATTATGGTAATACGAGACAACCGCTAATGAGTGTCGCGTTACGCTTAAATAAAAATTTATAATAAGAGTTGAAAACAAGTTTTTAGCCTTTTTTTGCCCCACATCCCACATAGATAAACATCCAAGACCCGGGACAATCAGCAAAAGATCATTTTCCATCATGACCCGACCGGGGATGGAACACGGGACCTCCGGAGACCGGCTCAGAGGCAGGGACTTTACTACTGCGCTACACATTGGTTGTAAAATCAATGATCAGGGGTAAATCGCCTGGGTTTGATAGTCTCAGTATTGAACACCTACAAAACGCTGGCCCGCACTTGCCGAGACTGTTAGCTATGCTCTTTAATTTATGTGTGAGTCACTCGTATATGCCGAAAGATATGATTAGGACATTGGTCATACCTATAGTTAAGAATAAAACAGGGGACTTGTCAGACAAAAATAATTATAGGCCAATTTCATTGGCTACGGTTGTGTCTAAAGTGTTTGACAGTGTGCTTAACTCGTACTTGGCCAAGTATATACAGCCTCACGATAACCAATTTGGTTTTAGACAAGGGCTATCGACGGAAACGGCAATTTTATGTGTTAAGCACACTGTTAGGTACTACACTAGTCGTAAGACTTCAGTCTACGCTGGTTTTCTTGACTTATCGAAGGCATTTGACCTGGTTTCGTATGACATCTTGTGGAAAAAGCTCGAAAATCTTAAATTACCATCTGAAATCATAAATATCTTCAAGTTTTGGTATATGAGCCAGGTCAATAGTGTTAAGTGGGCAGGTGAGATGTCAGAGTCGTATGGATTGGAATGCGGGGTGAGACAGGGTGGGCTAACATCGCCCATGCTTTTCAATCTTTACATCAATGACTTGATTGTCATGCTGAGTGACTCTCATATCGGATGCCATATAGATGAAGTTTGTGTGAATAACATTAGTTTTGCTGACGATATGGTGTTACTTAGTGCATCACCTTGTGGTTTAAATAAGCTGTTGGCGATTTGTAAAACCTATGCTAGATCTCACGGATTGATATATAACGTCCAAAAGAGTGAAGTCATGGTTTTTGAGGCCAGAGGCAGAGATACAACAATAATACCTTCAATTACTCTGAATGGTGAGAAGCTAAGACGAGTTTACAAAGTAAAATATCTGGGGCACATTCTTGCCTCTGACCTCAAAGACGATGTGGATATCGAAAGGGAGCGTAGGGCATTGTCGACAAGGGCAAACATGATAGCCCGTAGATTTGCACGGTGCTCGAAGGAAGTGAAAATTTCACTCTTTCGAGCATATTGCACGTCTTTTTATACATGCAGCCTCTGGGCTGCGTATACTAAGAAAACCTACAATGCCCTACGAGTCCAGTTTAACAACGCGTTTAGGGTGCTGATGGGGTTGCCTAAATTCTGTAGTGCTTCAGGGATGTTCACGGAAGCTCGGGTTGACTGTTTTTATGCAACGATGCGTAAAAGGTGTGCATCCCTGGTACGGAGGGTGCGGGCCAGCCCCAACAGCATCCTAATGATGGTGGCCAGCAGACTGGACTGCACGTATGTTAATCGCTGTTGTGCTGTCTCACATGGGATAGTACAACAGTGATCAATGTTATTTATTATTTATAACAATTATTTTTACTAACATTAGGTTAAGTCAAATGGAATACTAACAAAATGGATTGTGAAGTCTGAATAAAAACTTATTATTATATTATTATATATATATATATATTATTGGTTAACATCAGACAGGGAGAAGGTGTTCTCACCTTCTCACCTTCTCAACTTCTCCCTGGTGCAGACCGCATATGAAATGGGATGATGACGGCGGATGAGATGAGATACTCACGATAAAACTGCAATTTGATCTTCCACGTCCACTGTTAGTAGTTTGTTGTAGATTTCAGTTTTGAGTTCTTCTCCCTGAAAATATACAATTTTGCTTTACGATTTAGATTTGTTTAATATTATCCGCCCCTTTTGGAAGTACCTAAGTATAACTGAAATCTTTTCGTCGAAATTAAGTATCTTCTCAAGAAGTTCACCGCTGTTAAGATTCTTCTAAGCCCATCCGTTATCTGGATGTACTTCGGTTCAATTCCCAGATTAATATTAATCGTCTGTGCTTCTGTATTGGTGTCCAGTGGATCCATATTGCAAGTGAAGTTTTTAGGATAGGCTTTGATGATTCTTCTTCCCCTACTTTTCTCTCATCTGAATGATGTTTTCACAGTTTTTTCCTCAGCCGGTGAGCGTCGTCGGCATCCCTAGTTAGCTGATCATTGGCGTGCCCATCACCTGACGACGTCAAGCTATGATATTTCATAGTTTCCTAACGGGACTACCTAGTCCCGTTTGTTCTATGGTTCATGACGTGATATGTCAAACTGAAAAAAATAATTCCCATAAGTTTTTGTACTATACAACTACATTTTAACTCACCTGTCCACCGCTGCCCCTCGCATCGATCTCAGCGACGATGAAGTTCCTGGCGGCCGCGAGGTACCAGCCCCAGCTCGGCCACCACTTCTCAGTCACCAGCTGCTGGCCCGGCTCCGCCGAACTGGAGACGAGTAAGGGATAATGTCAATTACATATAGAAGACTTGACGATTATAATCTTCGTAATCATATCCTCATAGATATATAGCTATATATAGCTCCACTCCATATCTCCCACGACTAAGGGATACTAGCCTTGGTAGCTGATAGGCAACAACCGTATTCCCAAAGAGAGTTGATGTTAGGCCGGCCATGAAATCAGGGCCAAATCTTCAAAATAAAGTTTTATTTTTCACAACACAAGAGAGAGAAACATTCGGTATGTAGGTAGCCTACTAACTCTCTATACCTATATAGACATACATAAAGGTTATGTACTTACACATGTAACACCAGCGGAAGCGGTAAATCATCTGTTTCTCTAAACCCTGGAGGCAGAAGGAGACGAACTCTGGCTTCACGGTTCGTCTGTACCTGTAACACTAGTTATATAAGTAATGATTCTTCTAGATCATGCGATACAGTACGCCCAACTTTGGGGAATTAGGTATACATTGCTGATTTTCCATTGCGGTAAATAAAAGTTCTCATACAAACTACGCAATTTATTGCATTCATAGTGAGATAGTGCCTGTATTACCGATTTATGCCAGTGTCAATCATTCTCGTCAAATGTTGACGCGAATGTGTGAACATTGCGTAGTGTGTATGCATGAGTGCTTTTTTTACTGCAATGACAAACCAGCAATGTATTGTATATCGAATCCGCCAGTTTGGCAAACTGTTTGACAACAGTGTGGGGTCAGAGTTAGATTAACTATGAGTGATTCACCAATATTCTTGAAATGTTACATGTCGTTTGAAGTATCGAGAAGGACATAGGGTACCGTTCATCCCGGTAAAATAACTTTTCCCGTGGAAAACTTACGCGTGGGGAGCCGCGGGTAACAGCAGGTTTACAAATAAACGATCAATGTATACCCACCTCGACCCTGAAGACCTTGGCCTGCGGTTGCGCGAGGTCCGCGAACTTGCGGCGCAGCGGCGCGCCGTCCCACAGCAGCGCGCGCCGCGCGCCGCGCGCCGCCGCCACCGCCACCGACGGCGGGCCCGGGCCCAGGCACTCCTGCCACAGGGTAACACAGGTTCGAATCCTACTCGTCTCCAACCTGACTCATGTATGGTGAAGGAAAACATCGTAAGGAGGAAACCTGCACACTGGTGGACGGACAGTTTAGTTCACTAGTGTGTCTGCGACTACTTGCCACTAGACGGCGGTAGGTAGTCATATCAAATACCTTTACGCGACATGAATAAAAATCTGACACCAGTGTTAGGAATAACACACTCGATACTCGATATGAATGAATTTTACAGAATACTTTCATTGTTGGATTTGCTTACTAAGATCTCATAGACGCGGCCTAAAAATAAGGAGCTGATAGATGATAATTCCAACATCCGTCAAAAAAAGAAGTTTTTTACATAGACTACCGATATCGTATATCTAAAAGGCTACAATCATATAATTTGTCAACGAATTCTTATTTTTCAAGTACTTATGTGGTGTTGAAGTAACACTTTTTTATGTGTGCACGGTTAGTACGCGATTAACACTTCCCCCCGCAAAAATTAGCAGAAAATTTCGTAAATAATTCCTGTAGGAAATTTTCAGCAGCGTACATTATGAGCCTGAAATTTAATATGTCTATTGTAAAACTAGTTACCTGTATATAGTAAGAGAAATTCTTGCTGAAAGTAATCCGGTTGTACAGACAGACAGTGGGCAAGGAGTCGTTCTCATCGGCCACATGCGGCAGCACTGTGGACGTCGGCCACGGCGGGACTGACGATGTGGCGTTTTCGCCGTCCTGTGTGATAACAAATAGCTCATTTTCAGTTGCTTTTTGCGGTAACTTCGAGAGAACCGAGAGTGTTATTAGTCTAGCTGCACTAAGTACCTATAGCTTATTAGTTCTACGTGTAAGTTACCTTTATTATGTGGCTATTGCTGACCAAATAGGTATATTTGACCCTATCTATTTATAAGACCTACATTTGTTAATTGACGTCTTTGGAGAAAAGGCCACGGTGAAGTTTGTTGCGCCGTTTCTTTACCTGCGCTTAGGAAGTCGGCAGTAGACTTAGTTTAAGCAATTTCTTTAAGGTAACTGATGTATATCATCCTATACTGAATAAAGAAATGTGAATTTTGAATTTTGGTATATACCTATGGACGCACCTCATGGTAAGTGGTCACCGCAGCCTATGGACGCCTGCAACACCAGGTATATCACACGTGTGATAGGCGTTGCCGGGCCTGTATAAATCTTTCACGCCCTTTTTGAGGAACTTTTGAACTTTAGGGAAAGCCATGGCGTTTCGGTACACGTGTCCCATATCCTCTGATTACTTATCCCTTACTCAATTCCTACAATCACTACTGCCTATCACGCAGGCAGCCCCGTTCTTGTTATTTCAATAGAAAAAAGACAGAAAATAGCTATTCTCACCGGGTTTTCGCTAGTGGGCTCCTGCGTGCTGTCCTCGGGCAGTATGTCAGCGTCAGGACAGGTGAGGCAGGCGACGGGTGGTGGCCAGCTACTTTCGTCTGCTGGGACCGACACTCGGTAGAGGTGACGTTCGCCGGGTTTGTCTGGAGCTGTGCCCATTACGTATCTGGAAAAGGAATACTTGTTATATATGAATATTTAAATATATCGGGCGCTGCTTGTTATAAGTATCTACCTATATAATAATTGTACACTTAGTTCTGTCCGTTCGTTCGTCCATCTGACAATAAAGTTAGATAGTTGGAATATAAATGGTTAAACCGTCTCCTCTCATCCCATCTGAGCAATCGCATCAGTTCGAAGTTTCCCAACAGCGCGTATGGCTTCGCGTATCCTGTGTAACATTGACCGCATGTCTCAAGGTCCCTCCCTCATCGGCTACAGGCGCAGCAGAGAACAGTCCACCTCTCTGCAAGCTAAAGAAGACATTAGAAATCTAAAGTGCTTACAAAAGACTTCTTCTCTCGTCCCATCCAAGCAGTTGCGTCAGCTCAAAGTTTCCCTGTGTCAGTGCAGTTTTGGTATCTTGCGTCAATCTGACCGCATGTCTCCAGATGCCCCCGGGCTCGGCGACGGGCGCGGTGGTGTAGAGCGCGGCGCGCGCGCCCGCCAGCGCGGCGCCGCCGCACCAGCCGCACTCCTCCAGCGGCTCCGCGCCCAGCCCCGACCAGCGGCTGCCGTCCGTTGTGTCGCGGAATATCTGGAATTCACACAATTGGCTACTACACTACAACTAATAAATCAGATTCTTTTTTCTAAGTCAAAAATATATATGCTCCATCACATTTTAGAACAACATTTCACAAGGCCTATGTCATCATGCAGGCCCCAAAAGACCAGGCCCCGACCAGCGAGACGACATAATAACGATATTCGACAGAATCACAGTTCCTCATCGTCGAATACTCACGTCCTGACAGTTGAAGGTCTGCGCGCTGCAGATGCTGACGATGGAGTAGTTCTGCGGCCGGTTGAGTAGCAACACAGCTATCTGCCGCTCAGAGATCCAGCTCGTCCAGCGGACGTACCACGCTGGGAAACCAAACACCATTGTGCGCGTCAGAAACAACTTATATTAGAAGGTGGAAAAAAATAGAAACAGAAACTAAACTGAAAAATGCTGTTAAGGCGTTGTGTGTCTGCTGGTCGCTTCGTATACGTCGTCCACGACAAGACATGGAGTGGTCCCACGGATTACGTATATGTTGGTCCTAAATTAGGGCAAGCACAAACAATTTACATGTCGTTAAGTATAGATAAAGTGTGCGTGTTTCATTCCACGTAATGACCACGATCCTCAGCCATGAGGAAATGCGACTATGAAGAAGAAGTATAGAAGAATTGGTTGAGAAGAAAGAAGTATAGAAGAAAAGGGAAAACTCACTCTTGTCCACTTGCGACGAAAACTGTATCGGATGTGGGAACAGATATTTCGGTGTCTTCAGGCTGACCACGTTGACTGTAACCACTGGGTTGTTGGTGTTCATCTGGGGACGACAAAACGATCACAATTAATATTAGTTCATTATTACATTTACTATTAGTAAATACCCGCCGCAAACTCACATCTCGCGAACACAATAAATTTTTACAAAATTATGAACATTTCAAAAACAACTTAACCGATTTTGATGTCCTATGAACTTAAAAATTGTATTGACAGATCCTACATAACTTTTAAATTTCATCAAAATGAGACCAACGGTTCGAGAGTTATCGCAGTATATACATACATACATAGAAAAAATGTATTTTTGCTCCAAGTTAATTTGTAGACCGCGCTCTTGCACTTTGGGCAGGTTGCACCAGACAACTTTGACGTTGACTTCAACCTGCGCGCAGCTGACGTTTAGACAAAATGCTCTGCGTTTTTCTACGCAGGTTGTAGTTAAAGTGAAAATTGACGGTGCAACCCACGCTTTCATTATTATTAATTCTTGGTTCAACCCACTTAATTAATTCGTATATCTTCGTCAAGCTATAAGTAAGAATGACACAAAAATTCTAACCGTCACTATTTCGGCACTCCAACATGGATCAATTAAGTATATATTATGTTTTTTTTCTGTTGCTCCAAAATACTAGTAACGATAAACTGCCCTCTGATAAACTCGACTGGTACTTGGAGCTGCGAAAGTTCGGGAACATACCCACGGGTGGGTACGGCCTGGGGTTAGAGCGGTGCGAATATAAAGGACACTTTGCCATTTCCAATATGGCCCCACAACTGTAGTATGTAATAAATGTTTATATATTTATAGATTGTAGCTTTGAGAACAGATATATCTACAATTAATTTCACATTAAGGCGCTAACGGCACACTAGCGCCATCATAACATTTTTTGATTAATTGCATTGAGGTGGCGCTAGTGTCAAAGAGCCTTAACAGCGTTTCTTAATAAATACTTCAATTTTAACAAAAGGCTTTGTAAAACAAGTCAAGAAAGTATCAAAGAAGATTTTTACCTTAGGATACCTCAAGGTCCTAATGCTGGGGTAGGCCGGAGGTTCTTGCTGGTCGAGCCCGTACCACGTATACTTGTGCTGCTGCACCTGGCTGTCGTTGTAGCTGAGGAACATGAGCGTCTGTCCGTCTGGACTGAACCACATGGCGCGGTCCAAGCGCAGCACCTGCGTCTCGTAGAGGAAGTCCGGCATTCCGTTGAAGATCACGCCCGGCACGCCTGGAATTTGAAGGAAGAACATTTATTTATTTGATGGTGTAACAATAAAGTAACACTAATGTCTGACGATATAAGAAAAGGCTTTGTGAAAACCAATAAAAATGAAAATAGCGCCAATTCTTTGAGTAAAAAATTTAACTGTGCACATTTTATAATATCATGAAAACTTGAATTAATAATGTAAAATACATTATTGTTTTAAGTTAATGTTTTGAGTTGTAGATCTGACTGAAACAACTGAATGAAACTAGACATTCGATATCATTTTCCTTTTATTTTATTAATTGGCTTACACACCATACCAGGCTAAAATGTAGCGGACGCAATTATTTATTGTTTTCAAAACTATAATGTTTTATTATATGTATTGAAGTGCTTTGTAAAAATTAAAACATCGTTACCATTGTTCGTGATCCTGCAGACCAGCGTCTTCAGCACCTTGGGCTTGTAATATATGTCATTGTCGTGTATGAAGACCAGGCCTCCGCCCGCAGTGGGCGCCCACTCGGCGTACTGCAGCAGCGGCGCGCTGCGGTCGTCCTCTACTGGCGATATAGGGATCTTGTTTCTGGAAACATCGGAGAAACAACGATGAGACAAGGATGTAACCGACTTGAGACTTCGTGGAAGCGTCTGGTTCACGCCATATCTTAAAACCAGACTCTAGAATAATGAATATCGTATGAGGCGTGTAAGAGACAAGAAGCTTTTAAATCTTATCTTATAGCATCTCCAAACTGGATTGACGTCAGGCAGGTGGTCAATCGAAAAATGAGAATCTGCAAAATTTAATTTTACGGGCTTCGGGCGTCACAACCAGGAAATCAACAAAGAATACGTGAGGATGATAGAAAGGTCACAGCTGACTTATCCTCGCAGTAGGAACTGTCAAAATAAAGTTTATTGAAAAATAAGTGGTTTTTTCGACTCCTCCTTACAGTCGTAATCTTTATGAATCCTATCATATGTGTGGTATCATATCGTGGTCATTCTGTGGAATGAAACACAAACAACGAATTGCATTAATGGAGTGGCTTGCCATTGCATTCTCAGTTTTACGATATCAAATAATCAACTAGAGTGCATGCAGGTTTCCTTCCACCGGAAGCAAGTGGTGGTCGATGAAAACTATATATAATATGGTCAGATTTTTATGCCCAATCTTCTTTACCTTTATTCCACTCATGTGGGGTAAGCACAGTGTGTTAACGCTTTCAGATTGATATGCAAACTCACGACTCTGTTACTTTTCGCTACACTGGACCAGATTTCCTTTTTTAGACTAATGGGAATTGCTTTGCAGCTGAATGCAGCTTCTTTTTTAGACTAATGGGAATTGAAGGCTAACCCACCTGTTGTTGACGTCGTAGACATGATATCTCGCGAGTCTCGCGTGTCTCCAGCCTGGCTTCACGTCAGATATCAACAACACAAACTTCAGGTCAAACGACACCTTGAAGTCCACTGCGTTCAGCTCTCTCTGGGGACAAAGATTACATAATTTTTGAATTTCTCTAAAAAACACATGAATGCTCTGCTCTGCCTCGTTCGTTCGTCCACCATAGAACTATTGAGAACTAGCTGTATCACCCGCGACTTCGGCAGCGTAAAACAATTACTACTGACAGCATAATAATTGTTTTGTGATTAATGTCCATTAACCCACGTCAGATTATTAATTTTTAGGACCTTAGACCTAGAATTTTCCTGTGATTGGTGCTACCTTGAGACTTCTTCTCACATATTCCAATACATATCTCTCACAATGTTATTTTATATAAATAACACTCATATGTACACTGTGACCAATTGACTACAGACTTATTCTTCTTTATATATAGGTAATTAGCTGCGCGTCGGGGCTTCGCTCCCGTGGAAATTTCGGGATAAAAAGTATCCTATGTGTTATTCCAGGTTATTTCCTACTTGTGTGCCAAATTTCATAACAATCGGTGCAGTAAATAATGCGTGAAGAGGTAACAAACAAACTTACTTTCGCATTTATAATATTACTAGATTTTGCCCGCGGCTAAGCCCGCGTGAATTTTATAGCTAAATCTCAGTATTTTTTTTATCGCGTACTCTGTTAGACTGATAAACATATATGATTCAAATTCGCATGTTTTCTCATCTTTAGTTCAATTTCCTGTTTCCCGCTGCGTGTCTCGTCCCGCAAACTTATCCAATCCCGCTTCCTGCTATGTAATGTAGATATCCCGTACCATTTCCTACATATTGTGCCATCATGTTTTTCGCAATGTGTCCCGTCCCGTTTTCCACTACGTGTCTCCTTCCCATTTCCCGCTCCGACTCCCACTCCCGCTTTCTGCAACGCGTGCCGTCCCATTTTCCATGACGTTTTACGTCCCGGTTTTTTATTAACCACAAACGTAGATATAAACATTTTTGTATTTACTATTACTGTTACTTACTACAACAAGTAATTTTCAGCTTTTTATCTTGAAAATTGTATTAAGTCCCATACAATCTTTCACCCCCTTTTGAAGGTGTTGAGGGTTAATTTTCAGAAAAATCTGAAACACGTATTCATTACTTTGTTGTAAGCAATCAAAATCCAAATTTTCAAGTCACTAACTTACGGTATAGAACTTTCATATTTACAGTTTTTCACCCCTTTCACCCCCTTCGGAGTCGAATTTCCAAAAATCCTCTCTTAGTGCTCGCCTACATTCACCTACATGCCAAATTTCAACTTCCCGCCCAGCAGTTTTTCGGGTGTACGTTGTATGTCAGTCAGTCAGTCACTCAGTAACGGAAGAGTTTTATACTGATAATATATTAAAACATACTGCGCCCACAATGCGCCATCCCTCTTCTGTTATCCTCTCTCACTACCCAAAGGCTGGCTGGAAGAGATTGCTTAGCAATAGGCCCACCATTGGTCCATATGTATGCACAATTGTATTATTTTGTACTAATATTGTTTTTATGGGCAATCAATATATTTTGTATTGTATTGTAAATTTGGTTTTAATAAAGAATTAAATAAAGTAGACATAGAAAGTCGTTCTGACAACTGATAACAATATTTGTATGAATACAACGAAAATTAATAAAATTGCCTTGTGAACATAAGTATCAAGTAAAAATATATATATATATATTAATTAGTTTTTCAATTATCCTACGGGAACCTGACTATTTACCGGGATGAAATGTATCTAATTTTCCTACAGGACCCTCCTCATTTTCCGGGATGAAATGTCTATAAGACGTTAACCCGGGATTCCGAGGCATTTTTGATTTTTCAATTATCCTACGGGAACCTGACCATTTACCGGGATGAAATGTATCTAAGATGTTAACCCAGTATATAAGGTACCTAAATATAAATGTATATATAAGGTACCTATATGTAAATTTCAAGCAAATCGGTCCAGTACATTTTGAGTGATGCGCGTTCAGACAGACAGACAGACAGAAAGACAAAAAATTCCTAACTATATTTTCGTCATCTATATCAGTAACTAAGAAAATTCCATGAAGAATTAAAAAAATATATCCAATGTACAAATTTGGCCTTTCTTCAATTTTATTATATGTATTGATAAGTATAGATATTAGTCGGGATGTGTCATTGCGTAATTTGTGATAGTAGCCTATGAATACTACCGCCACGGCTACAGCTTTACTTTCTATGTAGTAAATACAATAAATAATAATTCCATTGAAATATTAAAATCCTTTCGCAATATATTATTCTCGTAATACAGTTTGGAAGTCGATTCGTCTTCCCGCTGAAGAATTGTACTCGGGACGATTCCAATCGATTCCCATTCTTTATAATGTCGTCGAGATGTAGAACGGGTCTCCTAAGCGTATACAAACAAATGGTCGTCCATTTATTTTGGATTTGTTGCGCATTTCTAAACTCGTATATTTTCAATAAGTACTTACGTTTATTAAATTTCAATTCAGATAATTTATTTGAATGAAGGAAGTAGGTACGACACGAATCTCTTAGATACTTCAACCGAAAGGTTTCATACGAATTTTCATGACATCATCTCTTTATATCAGGGGGTTAAAAATTCCTCACTATGAGCCGTGTCCTAATTTACAATCATGCTCCAATATGTGACGTGTCGCGGCTTGTTTTCTATAGGTTTTGACGCTGACGTGCGTAGTCTAAGTAAATTCTCCATACAATTTCTGCATTGTCCGTTGACGGATGTCAACGTGACGGACGGCGACGGAGCAATGGGGCATGGCTCTAAATAGAGTATAAGCTATGGGTTGCGACACAATTTGTCCTACAAATAAATGCGGGCGTTTTAACTCCTAAATCCGCTTAGGTACTTCTAATCTACGCATAAAACTGTGGCAGTGCTGTAACTCTCAGCCGGTCCATAAACTTTACGATTTGAGGGTAGATTGAAATAAAAAATGTTATTGCCGGTTATTCTAAATGTCCGAAAAAAGGTCATTTTCGTTTGATTCATTGGACATTTGAAAATAAGATCAAAATGACAAATCGAGAAAAGGTACCAAAGTTTTTTTGAGAAAAGAACCTAACTAATATTCTTTACAATATGTTAATTTGTAAGTCTGGCGACTTGAATAAAATTTGCTGGTGGCAATATGAAAAACAAACGATATTCTAAATGCAAAAATAACCGATAATATAAATGCAAAAATACTGTACACAAAATGACTTCTGAAATTCAGGCGAACAAAATGGCGGTTAAAAATTTGCGTGTGGTCTGAGGGCCTACTTCTTGAAATTCTATGAAATTATGCCTGGGATTTAGTGAATATTCCAAAAAATATACGCGAATATCTGAATGAATAACTTTATTGCGATATATTTTGGTACACGGGTAAAAAGTTATCTAGAATAAACACATAATCAATTTTGATCAATTATCCCGAAAATCTCGGAAAATATAATAAGAGCAATAATTTCTGCTAGTGATGTCGATAGTCTCAAAACCAAAACTTTTTTATCGAATGACTATAAATATGCGACGTTATAAGACGTGTTGTATAAATCAAATCTTTAATATGTCAGAAGTCAAAACTGACACGACAATAACAAAAATCCGAGTAAATTACTGACACTACGAGACAAAATCTCGACATAACGTGTGCAAGCCCGTGTGGCTCGCAGAAATGGACGTGTTGACGTTAGATTTCTGGTCACGTATGCTGCCCACTCTGATGACAATCAGTATCGGATGGATCGGGGCAATACAATTCAGGCTTTCCATCACTAAACGTAGTCTTTTGTCTGATATTTTGCCTGAAATTTCTGCTATTTGGAAACATTAATGATTATCGGGAGAAAAGGTATTAATCACCAGAGGAAGAATTTTTACAAAGTTCGTCTACATGGGTACCTCATGCTCATTTCTATCAGCCGCCAAACAGCAGTGCTTGCATTGTTGTGTTCCAGTTTGAAGGGCGAGAGAGGCGTGTGACTGCAGGGGACTGTGGCATGATCCTAGGACACAAGGTAGGCAACGCGCCTATAGGTACGTGTGATAGTGTTGCAGGCGTTGATAGGCTGTGGTGCCCACTTACCATCAGGTGGGCTGCGTGCTTTTTTGCCTGCTTGGAGAAGAAGCGGACCATTGGATATTTTTTTATACTATAAAAAAATATCCAATGGTCCGCTTCTTCTAATTTTGCGACAAAGAATTAGAAATGACATCCTCTTGTTTTACCAACACTCTATGACTGAGGAGCAACCGGAAAATTGCTCAGATGTGAGAGAATAGTTAAGAAAATATTGAACAAAACAGCTATTTATGAGCAATATATAAAGCTAAGTGCCAACACAAGACGCGTTTGTACCTTTTTGTTGACGTAACACCTCCTATAAATCTGGATAAAGCGCGATCCTGATGTATGGCTGTTTGTATTGAACTTATGGGTTTCAGTCATTTGCTAGTGGATTTGAAATATAAGCGATAAAAGGGTATTTATATCTCCCATCTGAGATATCCCGGTTCTTTCCTCAGCCGTCAAGCGTCGTAGTCCAGCATTCACTTTTCTAGATTTTCGTCTCCACTTCGTATAGTCGTCGACACCCTTGTAGATCAGATAAATAGACCAACAAAAGGATTATTATGTTTATGAATACGTATGTTACTTGGTATTACCTAAAGTCTAGTTCAGTCGAGAGAACATCAACCTCATCAACATCATTAATGATCATTACCCATTTTAATGTCCCCTCTTTTTGGATAAGTAATCTGTAATACTCCCATTGCAAATTCATCGCTATTACTCGGGTTGTTTTAATTATTTTTAGCTGTATAGTTACATAAGCACATAAAGTGCTTATTAATTACGTTTCTAAGAATTTACATAAACCTTGTAAGCTCACAACACAACAGGTGGTCGACCTTTATACATACCCACCTGTTGCCAAGTATACCCAGGTCTTTAGTCGAATAGAGATTGAAATTATATATTAACACTTTTCACTTCTATATATCGATAATCCATATTCGTAGTCATGTCATAGCTGAGCGGTAAAAGTAGACATGTCAGAGTCGCCCATAATGGGTTCTTTAAAGCCATGTCCCATTTTCTGTTGAATAAAGAATTTTGAATTAGAAATTGTTTGCAGCAGTTCAAAATGTTCGTATGCTATTTTTCGCTTAACGTTAACGTTTTGGTTTTGAGCAGTGCGTTTTATTTTATAGCCATTTCGATCACCATTCGTAAAGTGATTTTAAACGAAATCCCCGAAGTTCGTTTGTGAATTCAGATTACTCTGAAAAACCCCGATATTGGTTTAACTCGACCGTTTCGTGTTTGTATAGCGGAGTACCGTCGAAAGAGGCTGTCTGTATATGTACTTATGTATATTGTACAATCAACAACACAAATTAAATACAATTTATTTGCAAAATCACCAATTGCAGTGTAATAAAGCTGCATCATTAACTACATAATTTTACATCCTTCCATATTACCGAGGAGATCACAAGTTTTCGCTAATTTGTGATTCATTTGTGATTCTTGAGGAAGGTTTAGGTGTATATATATAATGTTTTGTAAGAAGAAAGTTTTGTAGAAGCGGTGGTGGTGTAATGGTTAAGACGCCCGCCTGTGGATCGAAAGGTCCCAGGTTGGAATCCTACACGTGGCACATGAGTTCGTATACCAATCTGACTCATGTATAGTGGTTTTCATAGACCACCGCTTGCTTCCGGTGAAGGAAAACATCATGAGGAAACCTGCACACTGGGTGATTATTAACTTGTGTGTGAAATGGAGAAGGCAATGGCAAACCACTCCATTACTAATGCCAAGAATGTTGTTGTGAGTGTTGAATTCCACGTAATTATCACGACCCTCAGCCATGAGGAATACGACTATGAAGAAGAAGATATAATGTTTTACTCGAACGCTAGTACGAAACAAAGTCTCCCACTAAACGGATTTCGATTGTTTAGACAAATTGCGCTCGAAGGTTTATAGAGCGGGTCGCTAGTTTAAGATAACTTGACTTGCAGTTGACTGTACTATAAGCCTGAGCTAGATTGTGTTCAAACGCACTCCAATTACTTTCAGCTTTTAATTTTGCTGCATGAAAAACGAATAATGCCATTGGCTAAAAGAAATAGGGTGAAACCTTTCCTATACAATATAAGTATACTTAATAGTATAATAACAAAGTCTTAAAAATAATATATTGGTATTGGATAATTTATTTCAAACACACGGCTTACACTCCATCGTCTTTTAACCTTTATCAAAAACTTTCTGAAAGAAAAAGTTAGGTATTTGTCGCAATCCATTCAGCGGAGCGGTCGTGCGAGGTCTTCTTTTATTTTATTCGACTTTAAGGGCGGCACTACGCTGCGCTCGGTCCTTGACGTTCATTGACGGACCAGCGCAGAATAATGCAAAAATACTATGTAGTTTCGCAAAAAATAAAAGCTTAGGTAAAACAACGGAGCACAACAGAGTTGCAACGTGCTGCATCGCCGCAACGGAGCACAACATAGCACAATGTAGCAATGGGGCCGGGTTCTTAGTGGATTAGATTGTCTCTCTAATCATTCGCATTCCCGATTACTTATCAAACCACAGAGAGCAGAGCCCAGGAAACTATTCCTATATCCTTGAGAGCACAGTCATAGTGTCAAGAAATTGGCTACTCACTCTGTTTTACAGTGTAATTTGTGACTCCTAAAAGTTAAGTTTGAATTAACGTAAAATGAGAAAATATCGCACTTCCCTGAAAAATATAAAACCTTCCAAACGATTTTAGACGTTTTAGTCGTTACGTGATTTATGTTCGCTTCAAAATTCATGTCTGGAGCGCGTTAGGATTTATTGTTATGATTTTGTCGCCATTTTGTAGTAAAAGGATGTATTTTATAGGTTAGTGCAGACGAGTTGTGATAAATTCGTTATGTTTATCCAAAAATGGGAGTTGCTATGCATAATTGTATGCAATAGATATATTTTTCGGTTATTACAGCCCTCGTTAAATAGGCTGCGGTGACATTCCCATCAAGTGGGCCGCATACCTGTATGCCTGCTAGCAGTACAAAAATCATCAAAATACTATCCTACTAATAACAATCTTAATCAGCAGTATTGTTGGTATATAAATTCCCTATTAGAAGAGTGAAAAAAGACATGTAACTATCAACCTATCGCCGGTTGTCTGTAACTGTAACTATGGGTTAAGTCTACAGTTGCACGTATCTTATATTCTTTTTTATATTTATTTTCGTAAAATAACGTTATCACAAACAAAGACTTACAAAAGTGGAATTATTCATGAGCAGCCGCGTGGTCAGGTTCTTGACGTTAAACAGCGTCAGCCCGCCCCAGCGGTCGCGGAACACGAGTTCTTCATCTGAAACAAACATTCATCGTTAAAAGGTTAGATTATAGGTTGTATGATTGTAGGTTAGAATTAGGAAATTCCTTTCGTTACTGGCGTGACTGCTCTGTAGAGAAACAAGAAGTTTGCAAGACGAAACCTACCTATCAACAGACGGATTGGTAAAAAAATTACAATTTGAGAAAACAGACAAAATATTCAAAATAGATCAAACGTGAAAGAGAGGAGAAGAGAAAGAAGGATTGTCCGTTAGTGTTTCCCAATGGTACATCGAGGGATAGATATCTATCAGGCATCTCACTTATTATAACGAAAAGGTACAAAAAGGCCTCTTCAATGTTAGCTTCGGTCCCATGAATGCCTCAAAGGACCGGGACCCGTGGTTGAAAATGTGTACCAACATGACAATATGTTTATTTTCAAGTTTGTTCATTAGGTTCATTTCATTAGTACTCATACAATATTCATATACTAACACTAATGTTAGTAATAATGATAGAGTTATTATTTCCGTACTCAACTCGTTCAGTAAAACTAAACATGAAAAGGTAGGCTAGATAAAGTTATAGGCTATGTAGTTTTAAGCTATCAAGCTTTGGCCCACAGCTTGGACCGCAGTTTTTCCCGCAGTGTCATTTATCACATGTCCCACCTCACTGGAACATTAGAAAATTCCAAGTAAAATTACCTGAGTTAACCTAGGTTACAAACTTTCGTTTATCATTTGTATAAGTCCGAAATGTGGTTTTGGTGATAATGAAACAATCGTATGCGCCATTACAGGTTTTAGTATACCTGTGTACAAAATTTTATCGGAAGAGTTTAGTAGATTTTATGTGAATGAATAACAAACATCGTCGGAATATCGTCCTATTCTACGGGAGAACCCGTAAACAAATTACACTATAAACATCATATTTTTCGTTTCGCTCATTGGAAATTGTCAGTCTCATTTTGTTACGCTAGCTAGGTTTTAGTTTTCTTTGTCTATGGCAGAACTACACGCCTCGCATATAAAAGACATACATAGATAAACTTCAAGGTTAAAGGAATCAAAGAACGAACAAGAAACTTTTCCTTTATTTTCCCAACATGTCACTACCACGTCACCGTGCTGACGTTACAACTTCGTGCGAGTTGGTGCCGCGTCAGAACTTCCACGCGGAATTACACAATATACGTCAAGTTTTTCGACAAGTATTAATCTACGGGTTTACTGGAAGTATTCAACTGTAACTTTTATTTATGACAAGCGTCCCGCCCCAGCTTCACACATGTGCAGTATTATATAAAAAATCCGCATCAAAATCCGTTGCGTAGTTTAGCATGCATAGGGGCAGACAGACAGCGGGAAGCGAATTTATTTTATACTATTTAATTTTAGAGTCACGCTTCACTCTATCTTCAATTATGTTATTAATTTCGTATGGATAAAATAAACTAATCATCAAAGTAAAGGAACGTAACATTTTTACGAATAAGACATAATTCTCCGGCAAAACTAGAATTTTTACAATTCTTAATACGAAATAATATTAATAAAGATAGTTGGAACTGTTATTAAAGAACATAGCATATAAATTAATCTACCAAGCAACTTGATGCTAGCCGCTCGCCAAGTCGAACATGGTACACAAGTAAATTGCTATGTATTGCCTGCGACGCGCTTCGATCAATCACTGTAGGTACACAAGACAGCTTTTACGGAGAGTGATACACACGGTCGTATAAACTTTCTTATTTTAGGCTTTCATGTTATTATTTGGTATTGATTTTTGTCAAGTAAATGTGTGTGTGTGTGTGTGGGTGTGTACACGTAAGTGACAGGTCTCTGTCACTTACGAGTAGGTTATACAACATATACAACTTTAAAATGAGAATGTAAGTCTCTTTTATTCAATTTTATCATGATAAGATTATTTTAAGTCTGATTATTTTGAGTCTCAGTATAACACAACAAACTATGAACAAATACATGAATATGTAATTTTCAAGAAAAAAGAAAGAAAAAACGTTTATTTAGCACAAAAAAAACATGTGATAGATAACACTGGACATGTAATAGTATACAAATATTGTACTAAAATGGTCTTCGCTGTATGTATGAATAATAATGTAATTAATACTGTAATTTATCGTTGTTTTTTTTTTAACTTTACTATGTAAATTACGCATAGCAAGCATATATTTAAATACATATTTGATGGCGTACTGTAATAAAATGATTGAAGTTTTGACTATGTCAACGTTAATAATCCCAAAGACGAGGTGTCTTTCAAGAACTATAGAAGGATGTCAGTTGCGATAAGACTAATCAGCACCAAATTGAGATTTAACGCTGTTTGCTTGTCATTTAGGGCCAAATAATTTGATTTGCTTGTTTGGATTTGATTTGCGTGCTTTGGAGCTCTCCATTAGACTTACATTGGGCAGACTCTGTAAATTTTTTAGCTCAATAATGAGATTTGCGGCAAATTCTTTTTCTTAATTTTTGGGATAAGATTTTGGATTGCCAGAAGATAAATTATACTCCCTACGTCCCATTTTTGTAAGTCCATTAAGCAAATTGATTTCAACAATCACAAGACTAATTGTTTTTGGATCTCTACTATTAAAATCAAGGAAACTAAATACATATAATATGTGTATGTTAGTTCTGTGACAGCACCGGTCTTCATAAATCTGGGATGACACTATACCATGTATGAAAGCCCTTCTGGCATAATAGGGACCAACACTGTTTGAATGAGTTTCTTTCGGCATTTCTTCTCAGCAGTGGTCGTTTCGAAATGCTAGTAGTTTGTAGCTTTGATAAACATCATTTAATTTAGAATATGACGTGAAAAAGTGCCTGTGAAGGCCTAATTTCTGAATAATTGATTTGATTTTGATTTTGAACTTTTTTCCCTTTATTACGCTAGTAAATATCTGAGTACCTGGGTTAGGGCATAACCTAACCCAGGTACTCCGATATTTCATATTTTTTCCCCAATACCAGTATATGGAAGCTTGGAAATTTCGAGAAAACAAATTCCAAACAAGATTGCATCTGTCTCATACTCCGTGATTAATTAGTGAGCGGAATTTCGTTATAAAGTACAGATTTATCACTGACATGTTTAAAATTAGTTGCTGGGGCGAAAATTGTTACAATATCTGTAACAAGTTTCTATGCGGGTCGTTTTCCAATAGTTTTACTCTGAAACTGAACATTGTAAGCGATAATGGCCGAACCGATGAGAAATTACCGATATAACGATAAGAAAGTAAATTTTTTTATTCCTTTTCAGCGTGTTTTTTTATTCCAATGTGAATGTTAAGTAAACCGAACCACGGATAAGGAAAAAGTTGATCAAATTTAATTGACGAGACCAGGTAAAACCTCATATAAAAGGCTATTTCATAGTTTATACCCAGTTGGTTGAGAGTAATAGCTTCTTGCCGGATGGATCGTCATTCGGCGCGAGGGAGCTACGTCCGGTCCGGAACCGGCACCGTATTGCGCCGTAATCACCAGACTTCAAGGTTCGAATGTGATCGGTAATTTACGATCCATCTAGAAAGAATCAGCTTTCATTGTTTGTTAAACTGATCTGGAAGATCGATGTTCATTATGTAAAAACAAAATATTAAATTTGTGGTTAGTAATAATGCGGGATGGCCTATTAATTGAAAACCAGAATAAATATCTATAGAAACACAATAAATAAAAATAAGTATAGAAAAAAAAAAAATAAGTAGAATCTATTCTAGACGGAAAGAAATATACTTTTGTCTGAAATAGGTAGATTATCCAATAATCTGAGAAAAATAAAGTCTATTAACATGGCAAAGTGCTCCATTTATTAAAAAACTAGCGACGCGTACCGGTTACGCTCACAGGAATCACAAATCTTTTGGTGTACCGAACCGTACCAAAATGCGGTAGTTTTTGAGTTTATACAAACAGACAAACGCAAAAGGGGACTTCTTTTTCAGATATGTAGGGATAAAGATTTTGCGATATAGACAGACAAAAGAATCCTAAAAGTCACATACTTTCCACGTTTTGTATCTGTATTCCGCTGGATTGTATCCGGTAATTTTTGTCTCTATTTCATTACATATATTCTTGTGCAAAAAATCTAATGACCCTAGCTTAATATAAGAAACTCGAGCACTAATGGCCAATTACTTATTCCTGACAGATTCCTTTGCCATTTCTCTATGTAATTGTCCTTAATTTGACTGAGACAAATCCATTTCTGTTGATGGATTATGATTTTTCTTCTTTCACTGCGGAATAAGAGGTCACCATGTTTGTGTCGCACCATCAGTTTGTTATGTAAGGGGATTTACGCCTATTTCTCTTTATTCTTCTCCAGGTGAAGATTTTCCATGATTCCAGAGAAGTTAGTTTGAGATCTCTAAAAAGATCATGCTTTCCCGTTAGAATGTCTGTCTATATTCTTACATATTATAAAACAAACGTCAATCTATTTTATCTGCAAACCTCTAATTTTGCACATAACATAAAGTAGATTATGTTGATCAAGGTCCAGTAACCAGGTAATTTATACGGAGCAAAAGGGACTGGTTGAAATAATGACCTTCGTGTCGCCCGGTAAGTCCTGGCTTAAATTAAAAGCCTGTCCTTTAGAAATTTAAGGGATAATTACTTAAGTTGTAATAACTTGGACAGATGCTGCGGATTCTTTGGACCCTTTTGAATTATTAATAGGTGGAGCAGTAATATCACCAAGTTAATTAATAGGTACAAATAAGGATAAGTATAAAATCTAAGCAGGATTACTTGTAAATAATTATGTATTCGACATTCTTCTTCTTATTCATTCCTGAATATTGGACGTAAGCTTCTTAATTAATAGTCTGAATAATTTTTCGACTGTTTTGACTCCCGTCCACTCTCTGATGTTTGTGAGCCAAGACATCGAATCTAAAACCAAAAGCGTTTCCCTAAAAAAAAAAAAACGATCTAATTACATTGACAAAACGAGAAACTAGCAATTTAAAACAAAAGTGAAGCTGTTTAAAATGCTCCAGTTAATTGCAGGGCAGCTTGTGTAACTAATTAACGAGTTGCAACAACTACAGGGCTTGGACTACTGGGGATTAGAGGTAGAGGAGACTATTTATTCGAATAACTATATGTGAGCGCTTTACAAAAAATGTTGTTTATTCATTCATCAAATAGTGTCAATTTTTATGCCGGCTACACATTATCGCCGAACTCGGGCAGATATAGACGCGAATTACATAGTTTGTATGAGTGATTTTATTTACCGCAATGAAAAACCAACAATGTATACCGAATCCGGCAAGTTCGGCAAACTAGAGACAGTTACAATTCTGGCTAGCCACATTTATGACGATAATAATACATAGAAAGTACCTTTTATTGATATTAATATTTTTGTCAGTAATATAACTGTTAATTCTTATTACTTCCTTACTACTCCAGAAAATTATATTTATTTTTTTATAATTTTAAATTTTGCTTATTTTCCATTGTAACAACATGAAGTTGTTACAAATGAAAATTTAAAATGCCCGTTTATCTACTACCATAAACATTTCAACAAAAACAAACAGATATAGTTAAATTTACTATCATTTTGCATCACTTCGCTGACTAACATCACATGTATCACTAATGAAGCTATCAGTATTGGAATTATCGCATCAAAATGCAACGCTAATTTTAATATTAAAACCCATATGGCGGGAGTTAGGCGGATCGCGTCACTGCACTGTATTCAACGTAATTAAACCTCATTACTTTTAATGAGATGTGTGTATCGATATCTGAATGCTGTTGATAAATCGATTACGAAAAGACTTAAAACTCAGTTCGTCTTAATAATTCTTAGTCTACCACAGTCATCATGTAGAAAAATTACAGCGGAACAGATAGACAGACATTCGCATTTATAATATTCATCATCATATCGAGTGTATTATTGCTAAGGCCTTTAGGCGACTTGAATCTGACACCAGTGTGTCAAATTCAAGTCGCCTAAAGGCATCTGACATGACTTTTACGACTACCTACCGCCATCTAGTGGCAGGTAGTCGCATACACACTGGGGAACTAAACTGTAAACCAGTGTGCAGGTTTTCTCACGATGTTTGCCTTCACCGGAAGCAATGGGTGGTGGTCCATAGTATGGAAACTACTATATACGAGTCAGCTTGGCATACAAACTCATATGGCACGAGTATCATAGGCGAGCGTCTTAGCCATTACACCACCACCGCTTCATTTATAATATTAGTATAGCAAGCACAAATAAATTGATATACAAGCACTACCGCTACCTTTAAATCCCAGCATTCAGCACACGGATAAGTGAACTGATGTGTGAATATTCCAATGCATAGGAATAAACGTCGAGCGAAGGTAATCTCTCACGATCAATGCTGGCGATTTCAAAAATGTATTTACACAGTAACTGATATTGAATTGGATCCTTTTTCAGATTTTGTTTAAAAGTCGTATTTCCTCATGGCTGAGGGTCGTGGTCATTACGTGGATTGAAACACACATAACAACTTTCTTGGCATTATCAATGAAGTGGTTTGCCATTGCCTTTTCCATTTCACACACAAGATAATAATAATCAACCAGTGTGCAGGTTTCCCCACGATGTATTCCTTCACTTGAAGCAAGTGGAGTCAGATTGGTATACAAACTCATGTAGGATTCGAACCTGGGACCTTTCGATCCACAGGCGGGCATCTTAGCCATTACACTACCACAGTTTCAGATACTTTTTCAGATACGGTTATTCATTTTCTTAGCCATCATAACAGAATATCGGGCGAATGTTACTGTTTATATTTTTAGATGGAATCATGAGGTGAGCAAGTGTACCAGCTGCTGGCATATATTATTATTTATCAGCGAGTCCTGTAACAAAATGAATTCCCTCCAAAGTCAAATCAAATAATTTATTCAGAAATTATATTTTCACAGGCGCTTTTTCACGTCATGTCGCAAATAGTTGTCGATAGCTCCGCACGCGGTAGCCTATATTTGATCTCAGGTTATTATATCATCAATCGGTCTAGTTAGCAATTAAATCATGACCAATAGACAGACTGATAGGCAGGCAATCGCATTTATAATATCAGCCTCGAAACTAGTATCTATAGAATAATCGCATCAAATTACACTGGTCCCTTCCGATGGAGTTAGCTTGTCGGAGTCAGTCTTCATGTGGCAAAGTAAGATTTACGGCCGTCTGTCTCGGCTGGTAACCAATTTACAAGTTACTTTAGAGCAGGGTTAGTATTATGTACAGTGTGTTTTGTATTAGACAATACTTAATTGACCTTTTCGATAAGCATAATTGTTATTGTTTAGGCTAATGTATTTTACCATAATTTTGATTTGCATAAAGCTATATGTGTAGCAGTAGCTTAGGGTGCGGCGGCATAAGACGCCAATATGCTTTAGAATAAATGCGTAAAAAAAAATTGTATGAATGCGTAAAACATTATGCCAAATTAATATTGTGCGTAACTATTATTATGATATGTAAAATGTATGCCATCTTAAATTATGACATAAAAATGTATGCATAAAAATAGGGAACCCAAATAATGCACTGGCCGAGGCACACTTTTATTTACAAAACTAGCTTCTGTCCGCGTCTTTTCCCGCGTGTATTCCTCACGGAACATTTATATTGCCAGGATGAAAGGTACCCTTCTAGAATGAAAGACTTAAAGATGTCCTTCTTCATACTTCAAACTACGTACATGTATGCAAAATTTCAAGAATAAAATATGATAAACAAATAATATATTGTTTGAGTAGATAGAGCGTGAAGAAGAGACAAACTAACAAACTTACTTTCGCATTTATAATATTATTTTAAATTAGGATAATTTGATTTTTTTGGCATAAATGTTTATATGTTGCAATCTGAGTGGACGTCTCGACGAAGAGGAAGAAGCATCCAGAATCCAGGACAAGAAGGCTAGATAATTCACTTTAGTTAGAAGCATTTACGACATAAACCACTCAACCACCACCGCTTCAACAAGACCAAGACATTGTCGTATTCACAAATGAGCAATTCAGTTTCCATTAAGATATAATGTTAATTGGATTGCACTTGGAATTGAATAGAATTGGCTGGCGTTATTCGCGAAATCCTTGGAGTACCAAGATTAACTTCCGACGGGCCATATGTAATGGTTCATGATATCTTTGGGGCAATACTGGAATAGTCTTATTGTCCCCATTTCGGAAGTAAAGTAAACCACAAAACAAAGTTATCCTGTATGGATCTTTATGTGACGGTAATGGTGACGAAATCACAATGAATTTGGGCAGGTTGATGTCGATGTGGCTCTACCCAAATTCATTGCAAACAAAAAAAAAAAACTGTTGCTAGACAGCGCAGGCAACAATATGATCAAGCCGCTCCTGTCCTTTTCTAGATTTCTGATCCTAACCTAAATAGATGAAGCCTAATTTTCAAAATATTTTTAAAAGCGACAACGAGAGGGAGAGCTGGAGTTGTAGATAAACTATATGTATGTTCTGTGACATGATACAAAAAAAAATCCATCTATAAGTTACTTTTGGGAGGAAATTGGAAAAAACGAATACTGAACTTTGGCGACCTCGGTGGCGCAGTGAGTACCTACTTGCCTCTGAACTGAGAGGCCCCGGGTTCGATCCCCGGTCGGGTCATGATGGAAAATGATCTTTTTCTGATTGGCCCGGGTCTTGGATGTTTATCTATATATGTATTTGTTATAAAATATAGTATCGTTGAGTCAGTATCCCATGACACAAGTCTCGAACTTACTTAGGGGCTAGCTCAATCTGTGTGATTTGTCCTAATATATATATTTATTTATTATTCTATGGAGTAAGATGCTAGCTGATGATGGCCTCTTTTTTGTCATACATGTAAATAATTACACTCTTAATTATTCGTAGTCGGGGAAAAAAACTGAAAACCTGTTTGCAAACGTTTTTCACTATAAATGTTTTTGTAAGCTATCTTTAAACCAGCGTATTCGGTGCGACTGAAGTGTGTGACCTAAATATTCGCTGAACATTTATGCCCTAAAAACGTGAATGATGCGGAGATAAGTACCTTTTAAACTCGGCAGGGGTGCAATGGTTTTAACCCTGTACGTCATTAAGTGTGGGTGGTTGTTTTAGGTTCCTTACCTGAAGAACAACAAAAGCTGGTCGAAAATGAATTGGCTTCACAAAAATCAACAAAATACTATATACTTATAAAATTTTGAATAATAAATGAATGATTAACAAATAATGCATTTGTATGTTGTATTGTAACGGTAAAACAGTGGTATATTTTTATTTATCACTAGCGGCCCGGTCCGGCTTCGCTCGGGTAAAGCCTACTAAACCTAATCAACTTTTCTCAGGAATCACATTATCTATAGATGAAAACCGTAAAAAAACGAACGGTAATTTTTAAATTAATCGCGTTCATACAGACCATAGATAAAATAACAGACAGAGAGGTCTACTTTTTATAAAATTTAAGGATCTTGTGTTTTCCATGCATTATTTGACGACCTCGGTGGCGCAGTGGTAAAGTGCTTACCTCTGAACCGAGAGGTAGGGTTCGATCCACGGTCAAGTCATGTGGAAAATGATCTTTTTTCTGATTGACAGGATGTTTATCTATATATGTATTTGTTATAAAATATAGTATCGTTGAGTTAGTATCCCATAACACAAGTCTCGAACTTACTTTGGGGCTAGCTCAATCTGTGTGATTTGTCCTATATCATCGTCTTTCTTTTCCAAGTGGCCAGTAACACTCCCAACCATTTTGTCACATTAGTGCGCTTTTCTCCTCAACACTGCATTTTAGTAGATGAGAACCAATAGAATTTGGTTAAACGAATTTTTATTGATTGTTAAATAAAAGTATTTTCCATAGAATATGAGGGCTAAATGACATCATGTGCGACAACAGGGAGTGTTCCCATAACCCATATCTTTTCATAAGCCCGTCGTTAACCGCCTTAATAAGAACGTGTGAGGTATAAAAGCCCCATGAGTTCGCACGTTGTTAGGGATGACTTTACTTATTATACCCGGGCGCCGGGTGTTAGGGGGCGTCGAAGAGCCACTAGCTATCTTTTCTTATGTGACTGTCTAAGAAGGATTAGACAAAATTAACATGCATCAGGCAGGCGGTTATAAAATCAGACCAGTGTTAATTTCGAGGTTAATTTTTATATGCGAATTCTGGACTTCTGGCACCGAAGCAGTGAATGCAACCGTGAGGAAGAGATAGATAGGTATAACTTAGACCAATAGGGTCAATTGTTTAGCCATTTTCTGTGGGTTCTAGGATTTGACAAATGGAGAATGCCTTATGGGCATAAGTCCATTTACCACAAAAGTTGTGTATGTATGACGTCACAGATACTTAATCTTCACAAATATGATTCGCTGAGTCATCACGCTAAGAAGAATATTGTGAAATATATCTAGTTTCAAATAAAAAAAATCAATTATTTACAGACGCTGTCGGAGCGAGTTTAGCTACAATGTCATAATCTCAAACAAAACAAATAAAACTGAAAGTTGGAAGGCTAGCTGTAAAAATGTCTGGGGATTAAACCCAACGTCTGAAATGAAAGATATAATCTAGAAATAAGATCCAGGTCGCAGTAAAAACGTATTACCTACTTTAACTGGATTGCAACTGACTTGTACGAGCAGACGGGCGATTTCTATTTGATAGTTCAAATTCAAATTAAAAATTCTTTATTAAATTTAGGATGATAACTATATATCACTTATTGAGCTCGAAATTTTACTGAAAACGTCTACTGCCGACTTCCAGCGCAGGTGAAGAAGAAGCGACGCAAAAACTTTCACCGTGGCCTTTTCTCTAAAGACGTCAATTAACAAATGTAGGTATTATAATTAGAATAAATGTTGGCATAAAATGTACTTCATATCAAACAAAACTAAATCAATCGAAAGATTTCAGGTTCGTATCGTATCCTACTGGACATGAGTTTGTATACCAATCCCTCTCTCTCTGTTATCTGACCGTATTTTCCATTTTTTTTAAAGAAAGAAAGAAAGAAAGAAAGAAAGAAAGAAAGAAAGAAAGAAAGAAAGAAAGAAAGAAAGAAAGAAAGAAAGAAAGAAAGAAAGAAAGAAAGAAAGAAAGAAAGAAAGAAAGAAAGAAAGAAAGAAAGAAAGAAAGAAAGAAAGAAAACATTTATTTGCCAAAAACATGAGTACAAATAGTCATAATGAATTAGACCTACACGTTTTACCGAATATAGGTATGCAAATATAAATAAATAAAGAGGAGCATGCTATCCACTACAAATTCAAAACAAAAAAAAGAATTATAATGTACTTATACTAGCCCTAAATTCTATCCGAGTCTATCATTAAAGAAATCATTTAAATTTCAAAACATAGTTTGAGGCAGAAGTTTTAAGTTAATAAAAATAAAAGCTAGGGTATACCTAACCTATATCTTCTAGGAGATCCTGGGTTAAATAAGCAGCCTGCGAAAATATTTACATATAGGTATATATATATAGTAAGACATTAGGTCTTATATCTGTTGTCATAAAAATCGCAAAGTCGTTAGTCTGCCGCTTACCGTTAACGAGATTGTCCCTGGCACGTACCGCGACAAGGCGAGATAAAAATGTATGAACCTAGTCATACATCTTCTTCGTGCAGTTACTAAATAAACTAGTTGTTCGCCGTAAACTTCGACCTCGGGAACACAATAAATTTTCTTGAGTTTTTACAAAACTGTGAATATTTCAAAAACCACTTAACCGATTTTGATCCACTGAACCAGGCGTCAAAATCGGTTTTAAAAACTTAAAAATTCTACTAACAGATCCTACATACCACATACATACAAAAAATGTATTTTTGCAACAAGTCGAGATCGCAAACAAAAAAGAAACATAATAAAAAATATATAAATATATTAAATATATATTAGGACAAATCACACAAATTGAGCTAACCCCAAAGTAAGTTCGAGACTTGTGTTATGGTATACTAACTCAACGACACTATATTTTATAACCAATACATATATAGATAAACATCCAAGACCCGGGCTAATCAGAAAAAGATCATTTTCCATCATGACCCGACCGGGGATCGAACCCGGGACCTCTCGGTTCAGTGGCAAGAACTTGACCACTGCGCCACCGAGGTCGTTAAAAAGGAAAATAAAACTAAAATCTGGAAACCAGAGAAAAAAAACAGAAAAGAAAAATCTGCAGGAAAAACATCCTTGGAGGCGAATCAGAGCAGCGCAGGTCATTTAACATGATCTAAGTTATTATCGCCGCGATATTTTTCACAAGATTATCTCGGGCGTGCAATTTCTAAGACGAGTTGCACCGCAGCTGCGAGGCATTTTTCGTAAAAACTAATTCTGTACATGCCCGCTAGGTCTACAACTATATTGCATACGATGTCTTGGGTTGGAGGGAAGCCAAACATGGGTGTTATCGATATAAAATTTCGGATACCGTTTGGATACTGATATATAGTTTATTATAATATTTCTAGTAGTTTCGGATAGTTACGGCCCTGAACATGTATTAGA
The DNA here is from genome assembly GCF_027563975.2 of Plodia interpunctella. Lineage (NCBI taxonomy): Eukaryota > Metazoa > Arthropoda > Insecta > Lepidoptera > Pyralidae > Plodia > Plodia interpunctella. The sequence continues at coordinate 6,824,718 of NC_071315.1, forward strand.
TTTTTACCTTACCTTACCTCATTTCTACAAGTACATTTTTACATGGAAAAATAAAGTTTAATGATCAAATATTATTATAGACTAGAATATAATATACGAGTTCACACTCAGTATTGTCCCAGTTTGTTACCACTAACATGAATGTCATAAACACTGTGACATTCATGTTAGTGGTAGCATACTAGAATACTAGAAGCAAAAAGCGGAAACTTAAATCACTGGGCACCCAACCAGTGGAGATGATGATTATGAACAACACTCAACGGCCGACACTAAGCACTAAGCTTGACACACGTGCTGTCTTGCCACGAGCATGGCTAGCGCGACAACTGTTTTAACCTACGATTTTATCGTGGATCGGGTCGGGAAGTTCCCTCTATTGTGGTTGAGCTTCGCGATGGCTGACTCACGCGTCAACTCGTGAACGAGTGTTGCCGGGTGGAACTGGTCAGCACGATCTTTTATTAAAAGTTTTTTTTTTTAAATATAATTTCCTTTCATCAGCACTTCATCACAATCATAATATGTTTCAGAATACCTTTTCACCATGTATTTTATTGTGTACTTACATTGTTATATTAGTGATAAAAAATCATACATAAATTTATATCTAAAAAATGGTAAGCCCTTCTGGCATAATAGGGACCAACACTGTTTGAATGAGTTTCTTAGGCATTTCTTCTCAGCAGTGGTCGTTCCGAAATGCTAGTACTTTGGTAAACATCATTTAATTTAGAATATGACATGAAAAAATACCTGTGCAGGCCTAATTTCTGAATAAATGATTGATTTTGATTTTGCACTTCCCGCGTTATCTAACGTTGCGTTCAAATTTTCCATTCGACCTGTCATTTTATCTTAGACCGCGATTATTCGTCTCAAGTGCGAGCATGGCTAAGGAAGAGAAATTATCGACTTTTGACTGTTTAGTGGCTAAAATTTATCAGCGATTTCCGAGATCCAAATAAAACCCATGCTCGCCATATTAAACAGAAATGGCGTAACTTTAAAAAGTTTAAGCGCCACGACTCTTATCTATTGCGCGAGCCATGTTACAGCCGCTGCAACTGTATGACGTCACGGCTAGTGCTGCATCAATGTTGTCTTGTTGGTAACAAATCTAATTCGCCGAGTCGATAAAGAATTACCAAAAATAATCAAAACTGAGGAGTCTCCCTACAAAAGAGTACACGCTATAAATCTTGGCTTCGTAATGTCGTTACGAGTTTAAGATAAACTTTCCGAGCGAAATTATCTTCAGCGACATGCTCCGATGAATATTCAAATAATACTTCATCGAATTTTGTATTTGGCCGTTATTGAATGTCGAGAAATAAGCCTGAAAGCAGCGACGTAAAGTAAAATATGTCAGGAACTTTGTTAATACCCCCGTGTAGTAAAACTAAATAACTTAAATGCTACAAAATTTAAATTAAACACTTTAAAGTTTCAAAGATATGAACACACAGCTTAATAATGGTCTCGAAGAAGTCGAGTCCAAACATAATAAAGGAACATTCTGTAAGGCTGTTGACAAGCGTTGAGAGCACCTCGCGTTTTATAATGACGGTATAAAATGAAATATGTACGTACACGAGTCATTTGGAAGAATTCCTACTCATTTTGTAAATGAAAACTGTATGAGACTCTGTATATTAAGACATTGAAATGAAAAACTGAATGTGAAAAACTATATACAAGATAAATGATGTCTTTTAAATTCGTTTCAGTCTATACATGGCAGTATTTATATATGCTCCACAGCTCTCAAACTTTTTAAAAGATGGAAGCCTTTAAAGAAGCTAAGAATTTGTTGAAGCCTTAATTAAAACTTTTTGCAGCACACATTACAAATAGTGCTGGTGTAACGATTTATATAAGACTGCAAAATTAATTACATCTGATCAAAACCTTTAAAGTTATAGTTAACACAGTTTAAAGAAAGGTAGGTAGGTACTTATTGTTGTTATGAATACGTAGGATTCCACAAGCTAAGAAAATCAATACTAGAAACTAGGAATATCTACTGATAAATTTGTATAGGAAACTACTATCTATGAAAAGCGAAGTATGAACAGTAAATTAACGCTCTGATGATACTGCGAGCAACAACTACCTCATTCATTTTAATAAGGGTTACATTCCTTAGAAACCTGATGTACAGAGACAAGTTGATATATCTGCATACGTTTGTTAGAAACTTTTGTTGGTCTTTTGTATTTTCGTTAATTTATCTTTCGCTAGATGGAGCTTCTATTGCGATCCATTTCAAGCAATCTTGTGCTTTATTGGAGCTGAATGGTTCATTTGTGAAATCATTTATTACACTGATTGTTAATATTTGGTTAAATCTTGTATGAGATTAGTAATTGATTTGAAATAAAAATAAAATGACCAGTTAAGTTTACATTTTGTAAACAGATTTGGATTAATTAAATAAAAGTCAAATGACAATTTAAGCTTTAGATAATGCGACAATGATAACTCGCTGTCTAAATCACTCACAAAAACATAAAGATTTAAAAATAGCATTTACTATATTCGCACACGTATCGTCTTAACTTTCCACTTCTCTATTTCAATGCAATAACAGAGTCCTTTATTTAGCTATTTAGATACATCCTAAAAGGTCCCCATAGCTCCATTTCCGCACGACATTTTAACATAACAATATAATGAGGTACGGTTACAGACTGGAGTACCCCAGGGAGCGCTATTTGGACCACCGTCTTAAATTCCTTAATTTAGTAAATTATTCGTTTTGCAGAAATGTGGCAAAGGCAAGAAGCAAGAATGAAGGCAAGCTAAAATAGAATGTTACGGTGAAATATTAGCGGTTTTGTGAACTAGTCGACAAGTCTGTTCGTGTTTTGATAATGGATTGCTTGTTTTCATGTAACTGTAAGATATAATAATATAAATTATTTATTTTTTAATTATTAGAATAAGATAAATTATTATTTGTAATTTATTAATAGACAAATCTGTCCAAATATTTCGTACTTAAAGGCGAAGGAAAACATCGTGAGGAAACCTGCACTCTAATTGATAATTTATCATCTAGTGTGTGAAATGGAGAAGGCAATGGCAAACCACTTTATTAATATAGCCAACAGAGTCATTGTGTGTGTGTATCACTTAATAATCAGTCAAGAGGAATTCGACCGTATTTGTTTCATACAAAATACGTAGTAAAATTGAAACTTGTTATAATATATTTATTGTTCTATTCGCGCCCGGGACTCGGGGCTTTCGAGGTCTAAATTTATCCTCCATGTCAAAGTCATACCCACGAGCCACCGTAATTATGTATTCATGTTGAATAGCAAACGGTAAAATACACACGCATTTTACGATATTCGAAGTCTATTTCTTGTTTTTCTCCCTCCTCAATGAATGTTAAAATTTTCGTCAAATCCTGAATGAATCCTACAATGTTTCATATATTTGAGTTCTTCAAATAAACTCAATGACAATTTTACAAAAACTTCGTAAAGCTACGCTATCAAAAGCTGCAGTTTAAAAACTGAAAGTTCCGGTGATCGAAAGCTCGAAAGCGCTGCATTTCTCGGCAAACTGAACAGCTTTCCTTTCAATTTCAACGCGAGCCAGGAGTTCACTAAAGGCAGTATTCCACTATGTAGTAAAATCTTTAATACTGTAATAGTATGTTTTGGAATTTAGTTTTGATGATTCAGTTATCAAGTTACAATACACGACTTATTATAGTCTATGTCACTCTTCAACTATCTGCAAACTTAAAATCACCTCAATTGAATACTCTGTTTAGGCGTGAAAGAAGGATAAACAAATACACTTTCACAATTATAACATTAGTATAGATTTCGATTGAAAAATATTTCTGTAAAGATAATACAAATGCATTAGGTCAGATATCGTTGACTGTTAATGTTCAATTATTTTTATTTACTTCGTTTATACCGACAATACAAAATATCACAAGCACAAGACTAGAGAAAATCCAAGAAGGGCTCACCATACTATCGACCATCGACCAGAACAACTCGATCAGAAAACTGAAAATGAAGACTTCGCATGTAACAACACTACGATAACCCATAATATATTACGAAATGTGGTCCAGGTCTTACACGATGAAGTTTGCGAGTTTGTGACCCATTTCCCCACGACAGCCTGGCTGTGCTGGCACCGGTCCAGTCGGGCCGTTGTCAAAAGAGCCAGGTTGAATTTTTGATGGCCAATTTTGCGAAACCTTTGTGATAATAGCTGGAAACATTTTTGGCAATGCTCTTTATTTATTGTCTACGTGGCCCGATTTCCGTCTATGTTGGTCTGAGAGTGTAAGAAAAACCACAAGGTAAGCTAAAATGCAATATATTCCTTAGAAATATCATTACTATATACCTACATACATAACAGCGTTGACAGATTTTTTTTTGGGTAAAGCGGGATTTTTAAGTAAATAAGTAAAAAAGCAGGATTATTACGTCAACGCAGGACGAAATAGAAAAAAGCACGAAACGTCATTCCAGCGGGCGCGCAAGAATTAGGTTCCGTGCTCTATGGATGAAACGCAAATTAATATTGTTGAATAGTTTTTTTTTCTTATTTGTTAAAAAAACACAATAGCTAAATTTTATTTTAAATTTAAATTAAGTACCTATTTTTATTTAGCCTTTGTGCAAAAATATGGCGATGTCGTGTTTTTTTGCTGCAAATGCAAAAAAGCGAGACAGAGTTGTCACGCGCGGATAGATAATAGTAAAAGCTGAACTCAAAAATCGGGACGTCCGGTCAAATACGAGACGTCTGACAACGCTGATACATATTACATATAGTTACTAGTAGTATTTTTAAAATGGTATTATTCCTGTTTTATACCAAAACAGGTGTAATGAAATTCAATAGGAAGGATTTCAATGCGTTACTTCGAATGGAAATGTGGTTGTGTGTAGAAATTTTCGTATTATTATTTCGGTTAATCATTTTTTAATTCATAATCGCTTACTCGACAGTGAGATGTAAATACCAAACCCGCATTAAGCTCTCTAAAGTTTAGATTTAATTACCGGAATGTTATGCATCATTCCATTGTACACAGACCAGTTCCTATGAAACGCTACTCGACAAAAGTTTGACCGGCCAGTGCGGGTAGAACTCGGCTGAAATGCCGAGTTACGTGGAAAAGTTTTGAAATTGAGGTTACTATCCTTTGTCTAAAGATTTTTATACGTTTTAGTTTTGCTACAGGCTGGATCCTTTCGTAAATTGGTCTATGCTGTTATATTCTATTCGAATTTCCTTTTTTATAACCATCTTAGAGTAGACGCACAAGCAGACAAACGTGACCTTTGGTTTATTGCTACTAGATATTATTATTATGACGGAGTGTTAACTTTATTATATTTTTAGCTACTGTATTGTTTGTATGTTTTTATTTCTATTTTTCTAGTTATATCTAGTTTCTTATTATTAATATGTGCATATTTTCATAATCGTTACATCATTTTATTTATTTGAATCTATTGTCCAATTGTTAAAAACATAGATGTAATAATAAGCATAAAGAGGCCTTTTGGAACTGGTTCACCTAACAGATGAGTTTACCAACTTCCTAATTGAATCTCGTAAGTTGCAGCTGTTGTAACAAAAAAGTTAAATTTTACAAGTTACGGGTTCATATCGCAATTAGCAGTTAATAATGCAACTGGCTTTAAAACGTAGTATACTTTATACTATTAGTTTTCTGAGGATCCTTCCCATTTTTAAGGAAATACAGTGCACGATACCTGAACCTAATAATTTTGAGGTGTGGCTTTTGAGTTCAATCAATCGTCTATCTTGTTCTTCATGTTCATTGTTCAGTATCCGAGGATTATCTAAATGACCAATATGTCGAGCAAAATTATGAAACGAATAAAGTTTTCATGCAACTGTATACAAAATTTTAATTAACTTTTTTCTTTTAGAAAGTCAACTTCAAATGTCCTGATATTCGCACAATCTGTTACAGCACATTTAATTAGAATTCTATATGTATCTGTGGTCTACGAAACGGGTTTATTAACTTTTTCTTTTAACAGTGGTCTTTTCTTTCAAGTAAATTGTGATTAGTATTTTTGCAGATGGGTCTTCAACATGCCATGATTTTCACAGACTTATGTTAACATAAAATACCTATTTATTAGACTAAACTTCCATCCTACCCTATCTTATTGTATAGAAAGTCATGTACATCGAAATTAATCTCAAACTAAGCAGGCAGATCAAAAACTTTTGTAATTTTTTTTTACAATTTCTAAGAATTTAAATTCTCAAATAGTAGAAATAAATTACTTTGTATAAACTTATTTCAGGTAATAAATTATTTAGACAGTTTCAAAGTAATCTGAGCAAGAGGATATTAAGAATATATCTGAATCTGATAAAAATAAAACGCAGAAAAACGAATGGAATGAGCCTCGGGTTTCCTTCAGATGTCCCTCGAGATGGCAGCCGGTAAATCAATATTATCTTTAAGAAATCCGAACCCTCCTATGCCACATAGACAAATATTTGTGGTTACTCAAAGTAAGTATACTATACAGGAATAAGTTTCTAATTAATTTTCTAGAGAAGCTAGATGGCGCACTTAACATATCTAGATGACTTTGTCATTATTACCAAAAGTAATATAAAAAAGATATTAAAATTATTATATTATTTCCAAGAAAACATAATTTGAGGTTAATATAATATTTAACAATCTTTTTAATTTATTTGAGGCAAAAGAAAAACAAAAGTCCTTACGGTGCGCGGTTATTAAATACGAAATTGTAGAACTCGGATTTTGCAAAGTTAGTATAGGGTGGATATATAGTCGCGTGGAAAAGTGAATTAATATTTATATGAATATAAAGTGTATTTATTTATGTTTGATGTGCTTGTACATATTATATTTACGAGAAATCTCGGTGTTATTTTCAAAGGAAAATCCAACACATAAATGAATAAAAAGTTATTCATTTATGTGTTGGATTAAAAGTTATTCACTTTTTGTTAATAGCTTTACCATTAGTGACAATTTCAGGATCGCTTTCATAGTCGAAGCTATGAGTAGAAGTTATATTTATAATCCATACCCCATACTAATGCTTACATATTATAGAACAAAGTTCTCTACCGCATCTGTCTGTTTGCGATAAACTCAAAAACTACTGCACGGATTTTCATGCGGTTTTCATCAATAGATAGAGTGATTCCTGAGGAAGGTTTAGGGGTATAATTTATTGTTTTTACCCTAGCGAAGCCGGGACGGGCAGTTAGTATGTAAAATTATTATAAATATGTAAAATTGCGTATATTTATTTGGTTATCCTTTCATGTCAATATATCAAAATTTAACGGAGGCGATTTTTTGTGTGGAGTTGAAAAGCTACAGTGTGATATAGAGCATACGTTTTAATAGCTAAATTGTTTAAATTACTTCTATAAAAGTTAAAAAAAGAAAGAAGAAAGTGGAAGGTTCAAAAATACAGCGAGTATTGAAGGCAATCGTGCGTGAAGTGATGGAATGAAAAAAGCGTATTGGAGAATATCGGCTGATGAATGAAGTGCCAACTGCGATCGTACGTGAGTTGTTTCTCATGTTTAGAGATTTTATGTACAGGCAACTGTACGATAAGTTATATTTCGTGTTGCTTTGATTGCGGCAAATTTTATATGTTTTAGATATTATCTTTTATCAAGGTATAGTTAGTGAGTATCGTAGGAATATTTATCAACATTTCACTGATGAATTCATCAGTCTAAATTTCTTTCTTATATTCTACTCACAATTAAGAATTCTACTAACAATTTATGGATTTTATGATCGGACAAAGTCATTTCTTAGTCTTTTCAATTCATAATTATGAAATTGAAAAGATTTAAGACCGGATCATATAAAAATAATGGCGACCTCGGTGGCGCAGTGGTAAAATGCTTGCCTATGAACCTAGAGGTCCCGGCTTCGATCCCCGGTCGGGTCATGATGGAAAATGATATTTTTCTGATTATTTATATATCTACTGGATGTTTATCTATATATGTATTTGTTATAAAATATAGTATAGTTGAGTGAGTATCCCATAACACAAGTCTCGAACTTACTTTGGGTCTAGCTCAATCTGTGTGATTTGTCCTAATATTAGTTATTTTATTTTATTTAAATGCTTAAGTAGTATTAAAAAACCACGTGTATGGAAAAAAGCAGAAACTAGTTAAAACATGGATTCAGTAAGTCTACTAATTCCATGAGTTTAAATTAATAAACGATTTTGACTGCCCTAGTTGTGCCAAGTATAATACTGATACTACAGTAAAAAATAAACTAGAAAATAATAATTACAGAGCACAGGATAAAGGCTGATATATATAGAAAATAAAATACTTCATGGCTTTCTTATTCCTAAATGACTTTTACAACTAAGCATACCGCTTCAACGTTAACAAATGCTGAATGGAGCAGTAATTAATATCGTGAAGGAACTCACAAAATACTAATAGCACTTTCTGAGCCCAGCTGGATCGTTACGTCCATTTTGTTATTGGATTTTGCTGTTTTATTTTATACCAACTTTTAACCCATTTATTAGATTGTTCACGAGACCAGTCATTTTTTCAGGACGAAAGGTGTCCTTATCTGTACAAACTACATATTTCAAAAACATTGATAGAGTTATACAAACAAATAAACATACTTTCGCATTTTTTAACATTAGTTCTGACTTTCTGGTCCGTATCAGAATCTCCGGCCTTTTCCCTTAATTTACTTTTACAATCCACGTGTATAGGAATAAAAGCTATAATACAAACACGAGTCAGAAATCACATAGTCATATCTTGAAGCGAACTTATTGACGACATTAATGTTACAAATTAAAAACTAAATTTTCATGTCACTGTTTTGGTTATGTAAAGTAATACCTACCTGTTTCGAAACTTTGCACCAGTTCTAAATACTTCGGCTTAAACTTACCTGAAACAAAAAGGGTATAATTATAAGTTAGCATAAATTGTAAGACTGTGTTGACTGTGTGTTTTATAATAATTCACTGGAAACTGAAGCGACGTGAAAAATTTCAACTCTGTAAGACAAGCGAAAGTAGGTCATAACATGCAAGATTTGATTACAAGCAAACAATAATCGAAAAAAAAAACCGAGTTGCACTCCGGGATTGCCGGCAGAAGTGAAAACTTGAATATTAACGTTGTGCATTTTTGACATCTTACCAATTTTAGATCACGGGTCACGCGTCCTGACGCGAGTTTAACATTTTTTACCCATCACAAAAAGTGCACAACGCCGCTAAAGAAATTATCAAAAAAAAACATTTTCAGGTGAAACTAAATAAACGTTTGTATAGGTATTTAATAAATGCTTTATATCAAACATTTGAGCAGAATTTTATTCGGAATATATCATGATTTCAGAATCGATTCGATTCCTTTTCGCCTACCACAAATTGCGACGTTGCATTCTTATGTCTTGGATGAAAAGTTTCAGATATCAATTTAAATATACCACGGGACGCAATCTCAGGACGCGAAGCGAGAAATTGATACAGCCGCCATTTTGTTTCTGTGATTTTGTACTTGTCCTCATATATGCAGTGTTCTAGCTGTTGTCTACGGCTTTCGCGACAAATAAAATAATTCCATACTTCCTATACTAATATTATAACGATCAAATGTTTGTATTTTTGTTTGTAATAAATTAACTCATACTATTTGACCGATTTTGATGAAATTTGGCATAGAAATAGACGAAACCTTCAGGAGTAACATGTTGTATTGTATATATTTATTATTAAATAACTATTTTTATTATGATTTTACCCGAGCAAAATAATACATTTGATATTATTTTCAACGTATTTGGTTCCGCCCTAGAACATGACCAGAAGAAGAATGAGTTTGAGAGAACGTGAGTTTTTTGACGTCTCTCACAGAATCGAACCCCTGGTCCATATTCAGATTCAGATTATAGAGGCTTCATAATTACTCTCGAATATTTGTTAGTCCGTCAGAATACTCATAATGTCAGAATTTCAGAATAAATAACCGAAAATTTAGTTTAAAATTAATAACATTGCAAAGATCAAGATTATCTTAAAGTACGACTGTGTATCTCCCTTGCTAACTTCAAAACTTCAACTTTAATGAATTAAGCTGGGAATTTGAAAGGGTCGAGACTTTCTTGTGTTATGTTGGTATTATTAATTGGGTAGGGTAGGCTGTGGAAGGTTCGCGAAGTTAGGATTTCTGATCCTGATTGGTTTAATAGTTAAGTAATTTTAGCGAGCACACCAGCCAGTTCAAAATCGCTAAAGTTGTCGCCATGCTATTATCATCATCAGTTTTAGCTCCTATCTGGATATAAATACAGACGAAAAGTGCAACTTATACCGTTTAATAAACAAAAAATGCGGTCAAGTGCATGTCTTTCCTGCTTACTTGTAGTATGTACTTTCCAAAGTAGACGAAATTAAATTTGCGGTCGTATGCAATCATTTTGTATGAAACGGAATACGAATATAAGTTTGTATTTTTTGTGATCTAATTTTAAATTACTTATCTATTTTGAGACGTTGTCCTTTATTTATATTATATTAAATGAAATTTGTAATTCGGTTAATTTAGGACCTTAACTAAATGGTTATATTTTAATCCCGAAATTTCTGTAACAGAGGTCGAATGTTACATTATAATGTGTGTATTTTCGTTATAAGAACATCAAACAATGTGACCGTAATAACCGAACATTGAGATAACATAATTTGGCGAGAATCTGTTCAAGCGATATACAAACATACGTAATCCTGTTTGCAAACTCAATAATTTTTACTCCCTTATGATTGGCAGAGGTCCAGGAGTAAATGTGTTATTTAAATCGGTGTAACTTGTGGATGTTGAAACTGCACCTTTTCTAAATACAGTAACTTCATATGCTTTAGATTCTATCGAATCTAAATGTAGTTAGTAGTTTAAACTCTTAAAAGTTTAATCTATCTATATGCCAAATTTCATCACAACCGATCCAGTAATTTTTAAATAGTATAATCTATATTGTCAAAGACACACACACACGAACATACATGTAGAAAAACTTAGGAACAATGTTAGAATATTTCGAGTTTATTTTTTACAAACATATAAAATACATTCTGTTCTGATATAGATATTATGAAAAAATAGTTAACATGCATGTTTGGTTCACGTGTATGTCAAAACCATATTTTTACCTTTTCATCTTTCACCATAAACATATTTTTTTACTTGTAATTGTGAAATATGTTGATTAGTTAAGAGTACCTTACTTCTCTCTAATAAAAATACCACTTCACGTCTCACGCCGACGTACAGGCGTGAGACGTGAAGTGATGAGTTCATTCGGCCGAAATGGAATGGCCTCGATGGAGCACTAACTCGGATGGATAAGGGCGTGGGTTCAATTCCCGGTCGATTCCAGAATTTAAATAGATGCTTGAGTATTTTCAAAAAACATAATTTCTTTAATTATTTTTCATAATGTTTTAAGATCACTATAATTTTCAAAATTAGTATAGATATAAAAGTTTAATATCTTGAAAAATATTATATATAATTTATATATATACATATTTATATATATATATATATATATATATGGTTTAAAAACAATACCTCGCACATAATGTGGCCTTAATAAGCACAGGAGCATTTGATATATATATATCAAATTCGCAGTGCTCGCGGTCAATTTATCAACGCTGAGTATATTAGCGAAAAGGCGGGAAACGTGACAGTAATACTAAATGGCGGCGATACAAGATGGCGCCGATTTGTTAAGTTGCTCCTGTGCTTATTAAGGCCGCGTTATGCGCGAGGAATACCTCGCAAAAGCAATAGCTTTTTTAATTTGTTTTCGTTTGAATTACTATTTTTAGACAAGCCGATCAAGTTTATCTTTTTTTCACTATATTTTGGCACGACGTTATTAAAATATCATTAATATACTGCTAAGTAGGTAATACTATATTATAGATATTGGCTGCTGAAAATTGAATTACAATGAACATATTTTATTAGCTACAATATTTTTGTATTTTTGTAAATAACTCAACATAACAGTTTTCGTTAAAGATAGTCGACCGAGTAGCCGTCGCGAAAGGACGTCCCTTTAGCTCCGAACGCAAACAATAGACCGCGCAACCAGATGTTGAAAGTGTTTGCAGATGTTGAAAGTGTTTGTGACCGTACCTATACTCACTTCCAATTTAACCAAATATTTAACAAATCTATTATTAGTCCAAGCGTGTTCGGGTTCACTTAAATTAATAAATATTTAACACAAAAGTGCTATTGGCGATTTTAGAGCGTAGTGAATTAGTTTGAGATTTTAGTGTTACCTAAACATATAATTTATAAGTATCTAAACAAAACAGCTCCAATGCTGAAGACTTCGTAAGTGAACCTGCAGCCTGCCAACACTACACAAGCTGAAAAACACGGGTGAGAGCGTTCCATGTTATAAAATATCCCCCTTCATAAATATATCTTTACCTAGAGCTATATACTTAACCCATAACGTAAACAAACCCTTAGCGTAACAAGTTCTCCAAGTAGCCAACAAAAAAGCAACTATACTTCAAAGAAATAATCTGGTCCCACCGCTTGAATCCTGCAAGGCAGTGCCAAAATCAAATCCAAAATACACATTCGTCTTTACTTATGTATAGATGTACTGCTTTATTTGTTTGCCAGATTAAGTAAAATAAAACATGAACCTGTTCTAGTGTTGTAATTTAATAGTTCAAATATTATATAAAAGAAATAAATAGACAACGCGCGTTCGGGTTCACTTAAATACATAAATATTTAATACAAAAAAGTGCTATTGCCGTATTTAGAGCGTGGTGAATTTGTCTGAGTTTTAGAGTTACATGTAATACCAACAAGCCAACAAAAAGCAACTATATTTCAAAGAAATAATCTTGTCCCACTGCTTGAATACTACAAGGCAGTGCCAAAGTCAAATCCAAAATACACATTAGTCTTTATTTATGTATATATATATATATATATATATATATATATATATATATATATATATATATTATGTATTGTACTGTTTTATTTGTTTCCTAGACTAAGTAAAATAAAATATAACCTGTTTTTCCAAAGAAAACCTCAAAGCTATAAGATAAACAAAATGAAAGAATTCCGGTAGCAAATAAAGGCATCCCAGATAAAATTTAAGACAATTAAAAATATTTAAATCACAACACATAATATACTTCGATAACGAATATAAAACAAGATAAAAGAGTCTCGTCACGCTTATAACTCATATGGCACCTCAGATATTCCGCCAACATTTGTCTTAAATAACCTAATATTACATACTTATTCTATAACCCAACATTAGAACATACTGATAATTCCAAACAACATTCCTGCAACAACAAAAAAAAAGGCCCAATATAAAAATAAAAGATAAGAAATTAGAAAGACGCCATTGAAACCAGGAAACACAACAAACACAATAGCTAACACGTAGAACAAAAACAAATCCACAGCTGCAAGCCATAAATGAATAACATCGTCTGACTCGACGCAAACCATAAAACAAAGCAATTGATCCCTGAACAAAAAAAAGGCATGAAGGTTACAATTTATTACAAAATAGAAAGCTAGCAAAAAATATACCCTATTACGCAAACGACTCTATAGACAAAGAAACCCCGAGCATTATAAACCTTTATTACCTACCTAACAAACTCACCAAGTTGGCACAACCCAGAGATTTACATTCGACGTTATAATTTAATATTGGCATTAGGTACCACAAACCAAACTTCATAACATATTCAACTAAAACTAATACATTTTTCTCCACAGCTGCTTTAGAAATTAAGCTCTTTTTACAGCATAGAAATATGGAGATATACGCAGACACCATAACAAAAATCCCAGGTGATGGTAATTGTCTATATAGAGCAATCGCATACCAAATCAACGATCTGTTTGGCATTACATTCGACCATCTAGCAATCCGACGCGACTTAGCTAAGTACGTTGAGGATAATCAACACAACGATAACATACACCAAGCTATTAGGAGTAACCTAAATGACACACTAACAGATCTACAGACTCAAATCAACAAATACCTACAAGCTCAATATAAAGAAGGTACCTGGGGTGGGACTGATATATTGATAGCAGCAGCTGAATACTACAGCATCAACGTCAAGATCTTCCAAGGCTATCCGCTAAAAGAAACAATACAAATCAGCCCGAAAAATAATGACGCAGCAGGTTGCATAGGCCTAATATTTAATGGAAATCATTACGACTGCTTCAAGAACCATTTGGGCGCTTCTTCACTAAACCCCACACAAAAGACAGAAAGCTCAGGCGAATGCACCCCGGAAGAAATAACTGACGAAACCGGCTACAGACTAATAAGACCGAAGCCTCATTACACAACTATAAAACAAATAGACAACATCAATATCGCTACATGGAACGTAAGAGGCGCAGCGACCTTAAACAAAAAAGCAGACATTGACTCGATACTAGAAGATAAATTGATTCACATTGCATGCCTACAGGAAACCCACTTAAAAACAGGTTCTTACAAATCTAAACACTACCTCTGGTCTCTATGTGAAAACCGAAAAAGGGGATTAGCCATCCTAATCAGAAAAAATTGCGGTCTCACAATAAAATGGACAAAATCAAACACAAACAACATGGCAGCGCTAATCTACCTAGATAACCAAACTACACTATTTATAGTTAATACACATTTCTCAAACTCAACGTCAGCGGCAACAAATGATTTAGCCCGCCTCCGGCAACTAATAATCGGGAAACCAATAAATTCATACATTATAATAGTGGGCGACTTCAATGCACACGTCGGCTACCAGAACCCAAAGACACGGCATAATCCAAAACAAATAGGTAGAAACCTGCATCACAAAACTACAAACAACAACGGTGAAATCATGACAGATCTAATTAGAATGGGCAACCTCCGACTAGACACATCCTTTGGCCGCAATAGTTGTAAAACGACATACAGATCCGGCCGCAATATTTCACAAATCGACCACATTATGACCCAAGCTAAAACTCCACCATCATTTAACTATATAAAAGGCGAATACACGCCACTTTCGGACCATAAAATCATCTGGGGCAATCTAAGACCCTTAAATAGAAATACCAACAAGACCCACCAATTTAATACTCAAACAACAACACCCAAAAACAAGGAGCTAAACACATTTAAATATAAATCGCTAGACTATGAACTACTCCAAAGTAAAGGCACAAAAGAAAAATACCAAACGGAAGTAATTAAACTTTTAAATAAAAGACACCAGAACAAAAACAAAGCCAATCTTTCCTGGGAAGAAATAACAGGAACTATGAAAACTTCAGCCACGAAAATCCTGAAATTTTATCGGAAACATTCCAGAGAGTACAGGATAGCTCTAGCAAAACTACAAAAAGCAAAATGGTTGAAAAACCAACGGCCCTCTGACCCAATCCACCAAAAAATCCTGAAAGAGTGTAGATATCACCTACAAGCAATAGAGGTCGCCGAGGAGCAAGAAAAATATCGTGCATTTTTCAGTGATCTATCAACTAGACACCCCTCAGTAAGAATGAAATTCACATACGAATTCTATAGAAATCATAAGCAAACAGAAAGACGCCGACTAAAGCAGACTTTTATTCCTATGTCTAAATGGGAACAAGAACTGGCAAAAACAGAAGGACAAATCATAGAAGAATTGACAGGCGAAAACGCAAAAGAAGAACTAGGCGCGGAACCTACACTAGAAGAAATCGAAGAAATAATAAAAAAAATGCGCAATAAAACAGCCCCGGGAACAGACCAAGTTGTAACAGAATTATACAAAGCCAACCCAGAAGAGCTAAATTTAGAAATTTTAAACCACATTCGAACTGCATGGAATAAAAACATACTGCCATCCTCATGGACTCAGTCGTTTCAAGTGCCACTCCCTAAAAAAAACTAACCCGAAACAGGTAAATGACTACAGACGTATATCAATATGTAGTACGGGATACAGAATTTATGCAAACTTTTTACTAAAACGACTGGACGAAACAATTGAAACACTAGGCAATTACCAAGCCGCCTTTCTAAGTAATCGCTCCACGGATGACCACATGTTCACCTTACGTCGAATATTGGATGAAGAATGAAAAGCGGGTGAAAAATCTTTTGTTCTTTCGATCGACATAGAAGCAGCATTTGACACCGTGGATCACTCAGCCCTCAGAGATATAATCGCATCTAGAACAAATAAATCCATGACAAATCGAATCATAAAAGCCACTTTGAATGAATCTACATGCATTAAATGGTTCGGACAACAAACAAAATGGATAAAAAAAGGTAAGGGTGTCAAACAAGGCTGTCCCATATCACCCAGACTCTTCACAATAGTTATGGACGACGTCTTCAAAACACTAGCGGAAGAACTACCTTATATAAAACTAAATCAAGATGACAAAATTCAACTCCCAATTATTCTAGCCTTCGCGGACGACGTAATCATAATATCAAACGATATTCAACAATTAAACGAAATTTTCGTAAAGGCCACAAGTCTATTAAAGTCAGTAGGTCTTACAGTAAACGATACAAAAACGAAATTACTAGTTCGCGACCCACTAAACATAAATAACAGGAACTTTTTTGTACTGGGAGAAACTACTTTATCTCCCGTTAAAGAAATTAGGTATCTAGGGACCTACATCTCATCTGTACTGAACAGGAATGGTACAGTAAATGCCCGCTGCAAACAAGCGATCAAAAATTCGAAGACTCTACAAAAATTTATTAAGAGTTCCCGCATGCAAGGGAAAACAATAAAACTTCTTTACAAAATGGTGATAGAACCAACTATGACCTACGGCCTCAAATGCGCAGCACTAACAAAAGCGAATCGCTCAAAACTTAGAAGATACGAAAGAATGATTTTACGCGACATGCTAGACAATGCAGGCCCCGCACACATGTACAGCAAGATACACGACATTCTGGATGGAAAAACTATTACAAAAAGAATCAAATGCCTTCGAATGTGTTACTATGGACACATACTACGACGCAGAGACCCACATCTACTACACGCTGCATACAAACATGAAGCAAAAAATCGTAAAATAGGTCGACCTATTTATACCTGGAAAAATTCCCTACAACAGGACATGGAATACTATAAGAAAAGCCCTTCAGAGTGGATAGAGCTCGCAACAGACAAGAAAGAACTCATTTCAGGGGCTAGAGAAATATACAAAATGGACGAAACGGACAGCGAAATAGAAAACGACGAAACCATCACCAACACACACAACGAAGTCAGTGAGGAAAACGAAACACACCAACGCTCTCCTCCATCGAATAACCCGTCCTCCTAAATTCCAATATTGGCTACAGGCTGCATAGTCGGTTGATTGTGGTCGACCGGTTGCGGCTAGTCGACCGTCCTCTCCCATCCCAGAGCGTGTCACTCCTTATAAAACCGTGCCCCCTGGTGTGGGGTCGTGGGTCTGGGCTTGTGCGACGCCACCGCTTCCACCCAGCAAGGTAGCGGTCGCTGGGAGGCCAGCTAGGGAACGTCCTCTGATACCTCGTATTGACAGCAAAAATAAGCGAGCTCGACGCTGTTTTGTTGGCAAGGTGAAGCAAGTAGACGAAGGACGTATATTCCAGCGAACGTGACTTTGATGGATGGAAGCAGCGTCGCATAGGTACGGCCAACGGCCTGTATTCGGTTCGTCCGTTTCAGCTTCGAGCTGGCTGGGTGTGGTGCATATGTTCATGTTCATGTTCATAACTCAACATAACAGTTTTCGTTAAACAGTTTTGAAATTAAGGCCTCTTTCATACTTATTATCTTTTTCTCACTTGTAATACTTATCTTTTTAATATTGAGGAACTAAAAAGGTCAAGTTCAGAGAAAACGCTGTTATACAAAGTGATCGAGATAAGAAACAATTTCTGGTATATTTTTTCGAAAAAAAATATACCAGAAATTGGTTTCATCTATTAATTGTTAATTAATATTTTATACGGAAGATATTCGGCATTACTAATATAGTATAATAATTGTATTATGTACCTAGTTAATAAAGCTTTGAAGACTTAAGAATATTAAAATATAATATCGGTGTCGGATAGACAGAAGCGTTGATTCGATTCTCGCTCGATTTCAGATTATTTTTTATCTCGTGTTTATTTCCAAAATCAGTCAAAAAGCATGTGTGATATGTAAAACAAAACCATTTAAGAATATTATGTTTAATTACTAAAGTATCAAAGGTTATAAGGTTTAATTACTAAAGTATTAAAGGTCTGCAAATAATAAATAATATAATAAAATAAATTAATTTTATTATATTTTTTATTATTTTCAGATTATTTTTTATCTAATTTTAGGAAAATAATTCAAAATATTAATTTGTGACGTGATCTCTGCTTATCCTCGTCTCTTTCTATGATCGAGCGAGCGAGCTGTCAATATTTAAAATTGCTATTTTATCAACCGTTTTAACTTCAAAAAGCAGTTAATAAGTCATTCAAATCTTTGTTAAACGTCTTCGAATTTCTCTCAAGTCATTCTTAGTTAATTAAAGATATGTATTTAAGACATAGCCTGTCTTTTACGAAGGTTAATATAAAGCTAAAAATACCCCGAACATGATATTATACTAATGACATGAAGAATCGTCCAAAATTCTCGAATAAACCTTTTCAGGACATAGGGCCATTGTCTGAAGTTCGCGTTCTGTATGACAGAGGGCGCTTGCTTCGAGGTCACGGGTGAGTGATGAAAGAACAAGAAGTTCGTTGTTAGGAACATTCCAGATCATTCCAGAACATTCCTGAATAAATACATATTATGTTTGCATTGGCATCCCTGGTATTAAAAAAATATATCGTTATTGAGTATCTGTCGATATTTTACTTTAAATTGCGCTTTCATTCGATTAGGAGCAAGGTGTAAATTCAAGGTTATTAAGTTTATAAGTTTAAATGGCAAGTAGTCGATTGTTTTAGATATATTTTTAATGTAATGTTATGAATAAAGAAATCTACAAGTACCATCGATTAATTCAGCCGCCTATTCCGTTACATGGTGACCCTGCCCGACGCATCGCTACTACACTACACTCTCATCCTATTCCAGGTGGAGGACGATGGAAAACCCGGGAAGATTTCGCTGTGATTTTTCGAACGGCTACCTGTCTGATGTTTTAACCCTCTTTGGTAATGTTATTATTGCCTATTTAGCTGCCAATGTTATGTATTCTTTAGTCACATCATACGACATCCAGGTTAGAATATGGAGTGGTCGTACTCTAAGGCGCAAACCACATGTTGCAAGTTCCACATAACATCCTCCATTGCCCAATTTACAAACAATATCCTTTGCAACAATAGCCCTAAATAAAAACCCACATAAAAACAACTTTACGCGAGCACGTCGGGGTCTAAGTACTTATTGTTCCGAACCCGTTTATCGTTAAAGTATTTGGGACCCAAAAATCCCAAACAATAGTTCAAGCTGCAATATTGAAAAACTACCTACGACCGGTGTGTAAAACATTGAGTATACAGATACATGATCATTATAGAC
Source organism: Plodia interpunctella (assembly GCF_027563975.2). Classification (NCBI taxonomy): domain Eukaryota; kingdom Metazoa; phylum Arthropoda; class Insecta; order Lepidoptera; family Pyralidae; genus Plodia; species Plodia interpunctella. Next base: position 6,844,394 of record NC_071315.1, read on the forward strand.
TTTATCTTCTGCTAGCCATGGTCCATCATGCCACGGATATCACGAGCGATGCTTGCTTTGTGGCCTGATCATGTTATTTGCACCTTTCAAACCGCAACTCATGCAATCACTGCTGTGTTGCGGCTGAAGTGCAAATAAAAAACGCAAACTCGGCCGTAAAACAGCAAGTTTCACTCAAGTGGGAATGAGACAGTCGTAGTTAGAATAGCAGACTCATGATGGCTTGATGTCGTCAAAGATGATATGGGTAATGGCGTAATAACCAAGGCAGCCGTCGACCGCGCGAAGTGGAGACGAAAAAGTGGGAAAGCAACTGGGAATATGCTCATATATGATAGAGAGATGCAGACGATTGCTAAAGTGGAAACTATTGGGCGGAAAACTACCCACCAGGAAGACTAGAAATGTCATGGAAAGAGGATATCAAAAAGATACCTGGCAGCGACCGGATTTCATCATTCAAGATACAAACAAACAATATTGAAAAGTGGCGGGAACTGAAGGAGGTCTACACGAAAAAGAAGAAGAAGAAAATATCATAATATTCAAAATGCGTAGAGAACTCGTTGAAGATTCTGTACTATATGTTATTTGAGCCATGTCGCGTCGGTGGGTTAGAAAATTGGTAAGAGCGAACAACAGATTGGAAAACGTATAGATAGTGCGTGATGTAGAGAAATATGTAAGTGTCTATTTGACAACTGTCACTTACCGGACACTTTGAAGTTTAGGTGTGATTGGCGGGTAAACTCTATGTGAGGTAGGTAAAGTATTTTATTTATTTATTATTAGTATTTTTTACAAAGCAGACAAACAGATGCAAAATGTTGATAGCAAAATCAGGTTATCCCACGCCCGTTGCCTATTTTGTGGCCAAGAGTCATCCACTTCTTCTCCCCTTCGAATACAAAACTCCTACTGCCTGCTGCCTGCTACTGTACATGTCCTCTCAACCTATCGCCGGTTGACTGTAAGAGATCCCTACATGGGATAAGTCCGCTGTTGTACAATGTATCTTTCTTGTATTAATTTTGATTAATGTACTTATTTTCGTGCAATAAACTTATTACAAACAAACAAACAAAAACAAAAAATATGAAAAAAAAAATAGTTGCAAATAAAGCCAGATTTAATCCAAGGAAATTACTTTATTTGAATTAGCACCGTCACTAATACCGTTGTTTTGTTACAGACACATGTCGCTACGTAAACTGAGACAAGTAAAAATTTAATTTGTCTAGCAATACTTAAACTTCGCAGCTTTATAGCTCCGAAAGCTTAAACTGTCAATGTACAGAAAGCTTAGGCAAGATACTGAAACTTACTATGTTAGCGCAAAAGTTAACCCAGCTTTGGCAAGTCTGCGCATAAGTTAAGTTTCCAACATGTCAAATCTACATAATATATTCTGGAATAATGGATTTTACTTTAGAATATTGTGACATTTGTAATTGAAATATAAAAATGCTTGGCAGCTGAGAGGCAACAAAACTTTCCCAAAAGACAGTTGACGACAGAAAGGCAGTCGTAAAACCACAGTCGAATCTGTAACATTGTAAAATTCATTTGTATAGTGTATATCTCTTAAGATATTCTAATTTCACCAAGGCTTTCCCCTTATAGACTTTCTATTATAAGCCTATCTACCGTTCATGGGTGTTTCCCAGAGGGTTTGACCACTCTCATTACAATTTTTCATATTTTAACAAAGACAAGAATTAGTTTTACTATTTCACTTTAAAATAAATAAACTGTACTGTATGGTAATGACATTAGTTTATGAATGATTGGTTTTGGAATTTATTCCCATGGAATTAATCTGCTAATTCCATGATTATTCCTTCTTCAAGAAAATTTGTTGATCGTAATGACAGCGCGTCCGCAGTGGTCGAAACGCTCTGAATACCACCCTCACGTCGAAAGCAAAAACTAAAACCGTGAGTACCTTAGATATTTATGCAATAAATAAGAAAAATAAGCGGGGTCCAAGCCGTGTACACGAAGTAACAAAGGTAGCATTCCGCATTCGATCCAAATTGCATGACGGGTCGTAAAAAACTAGTTTTACGTTCAACGTGACTTCGAAATTCGTGGATTTTTACATTATTTACTGTGCATCAGGGACGTAAATCTATGTTTGTGGGGACGTGGGCACGCGATCAGATCTAGCAGGATGTGTAGTCTCCTACTAGATACTCCTTATACTATAATATAGTGTAATATAGTATAGTATAGTGTATAATATAGTATAGTATAGTGTATAATATAGTATAGTGTATAATATAGTATACACAACTAAAATTATAAATGCGAAAATATTTTTGTTTGTTACCACTTCACGCTTTATCTACTCAACCAAGTTTCTTAAAATTAAGTATACATATAACTGATCGAGCGAGCGAAGCGAACAAGGTCTAACATTCTACTTTGGGCAAAAATACATTTTTTGTATGTATGTATCGTATGTATGTTTGTAACGCGATAACTTACGAATCGTTGATCCGATTTTTATAAAATTTAAAAAGTATGTAGGATATGCCAATAGATTTTTTAAGTTCGTGGGACATCGAAATCGGTTCAGTCGTTTTTGAAATATTCACAATTTCGTAAAAAAAATTGTGTTCACCAGGTCTAAGTCCGCGACGAACAACTAGTTTCAAGTACGGGGTAACTTTAATCCCAGAAAAATAAATGCTTCCGTGGGAAATATACGCGAGCGGAGCTGCGTGTGAAAGCTAGTAATATGATAATGATAGGAATACCCCCATGATACTGTAACCGCAGCTGCACCTCTCTCCATTTCAGAGCTGGCGTGTTAACAATATTCATGTTTGCGCTTCAAATATTAATCCGAACCTTCGCGGAATTGCTGACAAGCCATTTTTTTTAATATACGATCAACTGAAGCTCAGACTGTATAGACAAATGTATATCAAGCCCACAAAAACTCCACCGTCGAAGTGTAAAACGAATATCCGAAAAAAATGCGGACAACCGAAAAGTTACCGACCAATATTATTCATGAGGAGGGAGCCGTTAAATTATTTGGAATCAGAGGGCCTGCATTATTACATGTGTGTGTGTCTGAGGGCCCACTTCTTGAAATTCTATGAAATTATGCTAGAGATACTTTTGGATGGAGGCAGACGAGGGCCCAAACCTTTTCTCTTTTTTAACCGTCCTCAAAAAAGAATTTACAGCTGTTTTGTTTTCGTATGCATTTGTTACATATGTGTTGATTTCTCCACGTTATTTTTTGTCCTTTTTTCACGTCAAAGCTGGAGACAGGCTACTATTGCTGGCGGAGTCACGGGCAACAGCTTGTAACTCAGGTAAAAAATACATTGCTTAAAAGTTGTTTCAAGTATTATGTTAGTATATCAGTTTTTTTTTAGAGTTATCTTCTTATTTTCATTTGTTATGCTAACACTAGTATCAGATTTTATTAAAGTCGCTTAAAGGCGTTTGACACGGCTTGTACGACCTCCACCGTTCTAGAGGTACTAAGTAGTCGCATAAACACTAATAAACTAATATCATTGCACACTAACACCGCTCACTATGCGCCGACCAACCGCGCCGTGTCACGGCTCAACGCCTCGCTTCTCCTCATCTGCCTAACGTTAGGTTAAATAGTTTCATTAGTATGTGTTAAGTTTTTGTCTAGTACGTAGTTACGAGTGGTGCTTTGCTCACAGCATGTGTTCGGCAAATGTGCTGTGTGTAGTTTAACTAAAAAGTGATGAAGAGTATTTATACCAATTTTCAGCTTTTTAATTCTGAAATTTGTATTTAAGTAATCTTTCACCCTCCTTTTCAAAGGGGTTGAGAGTTAATTTTCGGAAAAATCTGAAACGCGTACTCATTAATTTTTTGTAACCAAAATCCAAATTTTCAAGTCACTAACTTAACGATGTAGAACTTTCATATAAAAGTTTTTACCCCTTTCACCCCCTTCTGGGTAGATATTCCAAAAATCCTCTCTTAGTGCTCACCTACACTGCCCAGGGAACCTACATCCCAAATTTCAGCTTCCTACGCCCAGTAGTTTCGTCTGTACGTTGTCTGTCAGTCAGTCAGTCACTCAGAAGAGTTTTATATTATATAGAGAGATAAATAAATTACGTTTTGCTTCACCGTAAGCAAGTAGTTTATAAAAAAATACATAATCGCTGCGTAAAATGAAGAAATTTCGTTACGAAGTGCACCTGAGTAGTACTCGAGATTATCTTCTATATAGCAAATGATTATTTTATTCTGTACAAGTTCGTCATTGTCTTCCGAACACAATAGAAGCCGGATTCAGAAATTCCACAAACATATCAACAATGAAATGTTTTCAATAGTTACTTTTTGGCTGATTTGTGAGTGAACATAGACATCGCGAACACAATACTTTTTTCCAATATTGTAAATATTTCAAAATCGACTGAACCGTTTGTTATGCCCCACGAACATAAAAATTAAAATTCTATTGGCATTTCCTACATACCTTTTAAATTTCATCGAAATCGGTCCAACGGTTCGAAAGTGATCGCGTTACAAAATTAAACAAAATAAAATCATTAAACTTATATCACAAGACAACCCATAACACAAGTCTAGAACTTACTTTAGGGCTAGCTCAATCTATGTAAATTTGTTCAAATATATTTATTTATTTTATCAAAATAGTGATTATCTGAACGAGATATATAGGTATACTGTTTGATTCAGATTTATTTATTGCAAATTATCAATTTAAAAATTAAATTTCACGATTGTAATGTACCTAGATACATATTAATGTAATGTACCTGTAAGTGGATTTGTAATTAATTTATTGATAGCTGTTAGCTGAAGTGCGTACAAATGAAGATTTACAGTAAATTCACCCATTGATTAAATCTAGACCCACATAATCCTATATCACTTTGAAAATACGATCTAATAACATATTGTACATTGACAAAAATAATAAAAGAAGTGAGGTTTATAAAATCACCAAGAATTGGAACATATATACGGACTCAGCCTCACTTGAACCAGTCATTTTTGACCTTGTGGCTTGGTTGACGTTGATGTAAACCAGCGCATCGCTGACGTCTAGACGAAATGACATACTCTGTGTTTTTTTGCGCACGTTAAACTTAACGTCCATATTGATGGTGCAATGCATTCTTAGTATGTTCTCTCGGCACGCGCACACAAATAAACCACATTATATTCTGATTGAGCAATTGTTATTAATCGCTGAAAGTGTGGCTCCAACATTACCTCCTCAGGTTTTATGCTCAAGACTGTAATAACTCCAGAAAAGAGGATTTAATTGGACAGCCGGGAAGGCATTCGATTCCCGACTCGAATAAAATATGTACACTGGATTCAAAATGTTCCTGGCCGTAAAATTACTTCTTTCGTTGTGCCGGCGGAAAAAAAAAGGTAAAAATTAAAAAAAAAATGTTGGCATCATGTTCATAGCTTAATTTTCGTGTAGGATTTGCATTGACCTAAAACCAAACAATGCAATAATGTATGCCGATTCTGCAAATAGACAAAAATATTCGTCTGGTAGCTATTTTATTGCATTAAGCAGTTTCTTTTGTGTATTCATTTTAATGCTTTATTGTACCTTTTTGTAGTTCGCAATAAAAGTAGGCCATTATGATTTGTTTGATTTTCAATGACAATGACTTGACGATCTCGGTGGCGCAGTGGTAAAGTGCTTGCCTTTGAACCGAGAGGTCCCGGGTTCGATCCCCGGTAGGGTCATGATGGAAAATGATATTTTTCTAATTTTCCCGTATATATGTATTAGTTATAACATATAGTATCGTGGAGTTAGTATCCCATAACACAAGTCTCAAACTTACTTTGGGGCTAGCTCAATCTGTGTGATTTGTCCGTATATATTTATTTATTTATTTATCTAGGAAACCATTAGGTTTCCTAGATAAATTGTATAGCCAAGTCCTGTACATCCTTACGGATTGATACAGGTTACTAAGTTTGTACAGTATAAAAAGCAAGAACACTATATTTTCTCAACCGACAAGATAGCTATGAGCAAATATTTTTCGAAAACAAAGTGAAAATAATATTGTTCGGGGCTTAAGGAAGTGATAGGGAGAATTTTTGTGAGCGTCGTGTTGTTTTAAGGAAAATCCCTGAAATTGTAACAGAAAATGTCGCGAACAAAGCTATATTCGATCATGAGCACGTCTGTGGTTTTTTAACCCCCGACGTAAAAAAGAGGGGTGTTATATATAGTTTAACGTGTTTGTCTGTGTATCTGTCTGTGGCATCGTAGCTCCCAAACGGATAAACCGATTCTCGTTTAGGTTTTTGTGTCATAGACAATTTCATCCCGAGTGTTCTTAACCATGTTTCATGAAAATCAATTCATTCGTTCAAAAGTTGTAGCGAAATGAATATTAAAGTCGGGTTTTTTTAATTTGTCTAGCAAATAAACTTGTTGACTAAGAAATATTATTTCAATTTAAAATTACAGTAATACCAACTTAGCTACGTTCACGATCAGAATACTTTAGAAATTCTTCAAAAGAATTTTATTGTGAAATAAAAACGGCGGTGTTTTGTTTTGCTAAAACCTTGAGAGTTATTGAAAATGCTGACAAAGTTTTGTACAGAAGTGTTAAAAGAAAGCCTCAGCAGTCGCTTAGGTACTCGTATATACTCGTGCAAAACAATCCCTTTTACAAATTGACCTTCTTTTTCAAAATACTTTCGAACATTACAAGTTGTTTAAACTTTTTCTCTTCAAAAATTAAACTTTTAAAATTATTTTACTTTGATTTAAAAAAGTGATCCATTTTACACAGCAACTTCACATCTTTATTTAGTTTTCACCTGTCCCGATGTTGGTCTGTCTGTAATACAATAATGCAAGTTAAATGTTAACTGCTTGCCCTGCAGATATGAAATTTTCCACGTCATAGGATAAGCATGACTTGAAGAAAATAAATCATCTAAAACCGGCTACACATTATCACTGAACATTGCGTAGATTATATGGGTGCTTTTATTTACCGCTATAAAAAATTATCAATGTATGCCGCATCCGCCAAATTCGGCGGACTAGTCGGCGAGCCAAAACATCCAATTTTACACTAAGTATATCAAAATAGTAAAAGCGTTAACAGCCTAAGTGATTGAGGGTTTGACAAAGTGACCTCGCTGGGATTCAATAAAATGGAGTGTAGGCGTCAGCTAAAGGTTACACAAAAATAACATGAAGCGAGATGGATGGGAGTGAATGGACTGAGGATCGATTGAAAGCCTAGCCTTATACTGTGTAGATATAAATATCTCATTTATTTATTCAAAGTTTGTTTACTATTATGGTACGAAGGGCGGACGAGAATTACGTAGAGAACAAATATCTGGTGTACCGCTCCCGCCTGGCCCCGGCAGAAGTGACAAATCCAAAAAATGCTGGAACACAAGAGAGAGAAAAAAATACGTATCATACACAAAACTATACTTAATAACATTTTAATAACTTCACAATCACCTGTTACTCCGCATCAGCAACCGGCCGACTAGCGACGAGCGTAAAGGATTCATTTAAGCGTTTATTTGTTCAAACATTATCAATATTATATTAAACAGCACGCTACGGGTCCGTGTTACAATATTATTTATAATAATAATAATAATATATTAAGACAGTTGTACACAGATTGAGCTAGCCCCAAAGTAAGTTCGAGACTTGTGTTATGGGATACTAACTCAAATACTATATTTTATAACAAATACATATATAGATGAACATCCAAGACCCGGGCCGATCAGTAAAAGATCATTTTCCATCATGACCCGACCGGGGATCGAACCCGGGACCTCTCAGTTCAGTGGCAAGAACCTTGCCACTGCACCACCGAGGTCGTCATGTTTATGTAACATGGAACCAGATCTAATTACAGAACCTCCTAAAATAATAATGAAAATATTCAGACGTCGCTTTTTATATCACCACCTCAGCCTAGACTAGTATATCTTGGTCTATGGTCGGGTGAATGAACTCAGCATTTACTGTATTTTGTTTGTCTCACTGAGATATTGGCTAAGATTCAGTTGCATCAGTCAACTTTAAGCTGCGCAGAAAAACGCAAGGTATGCCATTTTATTTTGCAGGAGATCATACCGCCATTACTTTCCGCCGTTTCACAGATATGAGGCGATTGCTAGGAAATATTCTTTATTTTTGTCTACAATCCTAGTTTTATGATAGACAGATATTTATACATATTGTACGTACATGGTAGATTTTAATAATCAAGATTGTGAGAGACTGGTGTCTGAACTAAGCAGAGCTTGTATCTCAAATATGTATGGACTCAATATATTATATATTCAGTATATTATATTACACTTAATAAAATTCAAACATTCAATATCTTATGTATTGTACAGTGAATTTAAATTCATAATAATAAATTTCGTTCATAAAATATCGTAGCACCGCTACGACGGATCGTAGCGCTGCAGCTACAAGTGCTACGACTCTACGAGGTTGAGTCAGAGCACTGCTCCGTTGCTCAGCCTTGCTCTGTTGTTGACGTCTGTCGACATACAACGCATAGATTGTATGGAGATTCGACGTACATCGACGCTTGTCAATGTCAATGGAAAACAACGGAGCACAATGGAGCGACACGATACAACGTAGCAATGTAACTGTATCTTATATGCCAGCCTATCGGCGAACTCAGACAGACGCCAACACGATTGCATGAACATTGCTTAGTTTGTATGAAAGCATTTATTTACCTCAATGAAAAACCAGTAATGTATAACGAATCCGTAAAATTTTGGCAAAATATAGTGCCGTGCCGTGTATCGCCTTACGAGCCACTACAATATATCGTGATTTGAGCTCTAAAAAAATAGTGAAAGAACTTAAGTGGCTCGTCGCCAATATTGTGCGAGAGTGCTCTAAGTTCCGACGGTCGTTTGGCAAAACTTTTTCTGACCATCAATATTGAGAAGGAAATTATTTAGTTCTGTCATTGTTTTTTGTTTCATCTTTCTGTGTCAAAATTCACATTGTTAATGTGATTAGTTAATAAAATTAATTTTGAAAATTTGGCAGTGATTTTACGACTGCCTGACGTCCACCCTGTTTCGATATAATGTTATTGCTTTTCAGCTATTATACCTAAATATCTTTTAGCGTCCATACAACATTCACAAGATTCACTCCATATGGAATGGAACCATTTTAAGACGCAGCGAACGAACGTAATATTCGCATTTATCTACCTCAAATTTGAGAGATCGATTTTATTGTTTGACACAAACAATTAGAACAAGAAATTCAGGTCGTTCATAATTTCATCGTTATTATATTATCGAGTGAATGTATGTTTATGCCCAGTACTGCATCGACATTCGAATCAGTTTCTGTTTGTGCCTCGAAACAGAATTTGGCGAAATTTAAATGCTATTTGCTCTAATTCGTTTGGTTGCATTGGTTGTAACGTGCGCGTTTACGAGGAACGCCAGGTATGGGAAGCTGGTAGATAAGCCTGGTATCATTAAAGCACAAAGGGAAAAACGTATACATTATAACAATCCTAACTAATATTATGAATGAGAAAGTAATTTTTGTTTGTTACTTTGTCACCTCTTCACGCTCTATCTATTCTACCAGTCTTCTTGAAATTTTGAATACATGTAGTTTAAATTATGGAGAAGAACATAGGGTATCTTACATTCCGGAAAAATAACAGATCCCGTGGAAAATTTGCGCAAGTGAAGCCGCGGGCAACATATGGCAACGTGGTCAACCTCCGTGGTTCACAACACAAGCGCTTGCTTGTCTGCTGTTTTTATTCTCGTTCATCCATCTATATGTCTCAATGTTCCATTTAATGTGTGGTACTATGTGCCCTTCTAACAGGGCTACATACAATGCTTTCGCGAGGGATTAGTCTTCACAAATTTAAACATCAGTGTCGTTTTATTGTGGCAAACAGCCTTGCAGACTACGTGACGGTAAGTGGTCACAGCCCATGGACATCTGCAACACCAGGGATATTACACAAGAGCCGCCTATTTCGTAGTCAAGTGTTTTTGTCACGGTACCCAGTAATTACATTTACTCTAACCCTTCTAACCTGAACACACGTCATCAGTCTGGCGGCAGACAGATGAGAGTGAGGTATGCAGATAGTCTTTGTATCAAGGTCTACCTCTTGGAGTTTATTACGTACCTGAGAGCCAGGTAGCGTTGAGCGGGTTGTAGTGGTGCTGTATGACGTCACGCAGCGTGGCCCTCCTCCCCCGCAGCCGACCCCCGTCCCCGCCCGGCGTCAGCAGCGCTATGCTGAACACGATGAGTCCCAGCACTGCAGCTATCACGAGCAGGGCTATGAGGATCCCGCGCCAGTTGCGCTGCGTCGGTGTGGCCGCTGCCAGCTCCTGAAAAGGAAGGAAGGTTAGGTTATTTTAGGTTTTGTGAATAAAAAAAATATTCAAGTAACTAGGACACGAAATGTGTATTTTTTTAAATAAAAATGTCGTTTTCGACACATTCTATTATTGTCGTCGGAGAAATCTTGTTTCAGTCAACGCATGAAAACGTATGACATCCACGGGAGCCACAATTTTAAACCATGGCGTTTTTATTATACCTTTTTTATGTTGTTTAATAAATAGCTCTTCATCATTTAAGTATATGATATGGAGTGATCCTATTCCAGGTACCAAACCACACGCACTATTATCTTTGTCATAATATTACTGTACGGATTTTCATGGGGTTTTCACCAATAGGAATAGGTAGTATGATTCCTGAGAAAGATATAGGTGTACAATTTACAAAATTTGGTGACTATGTTATGAAACAGTGAAGGGAGTATCCTCATAAGTTTCCAAAGGGATTCCAACGCCCTGGTCTAATTCACACTTGCCGTCAGTCGCGCGTCCCTGGTCGCTAACGAGCCATTTCTGTGAGTGACAGCTCAATTATCACGAGTACTATAGCCGTCAGACAGAAAAATGACACATCAGATATTTTTTTCGAAAATCAATCGATCGGAATCACTCTATTTAAACCCCCGATGACAGAAGGAGAGATATGTATCTGTATGTCTGTCCGTGGCATCATGGAAGATGAATAAATTTTGACCAAGTTTATTTTATTTCAAAGATAATTTAATCGATAGTGTTCTTAGCTTGTTTGGAAAATGTGTGTTCGTTTGGCGACGCGATGCAAGCGACGTCGGAGTCGGGGGTTAATTTTTTAATTTAGTTTTTATTGCTGATTTTTAATATGTATGTAACATACGATGGGAATCCCATACATAAAACGAATAAAAGATAAATGGATGAACGAGAGGCATAAAAGTGAGAGGTAGCAGGAAAGAGACAAAGTGAGAAAAGGACATTGTAAAAATATTCTAAATATTTTTTCTAAATTATGTAATCTATAAAAAAAATGTCATTGACGTCTTTTTTCTAGATAGATATAATCTTGATCTGGAGATATAATCTTGGAAATGGTGACCACCAATTATCTAGACTGTCAAATTAGATACCGATTTGAATTTCAAAACAAAAATAGAAAATAAATTCAAGGAATGTCTTTTGGTGAATCATTATTTGAAATCATTTTTCTTTTCTTCTGACTTTTTTAAAATTCTTGTGATAGAAATATGACTACATAACGAAGAAATAAAAATAAGAATAAAAAGACATTGGATAATAAATTATATATATATATATATATATATATATATATATTAGGACAAATCACACAGATTGAGCTAGCCCCAAAGTAAGTTCGAGACTTGTGTTATGGGATACTGACTCAACGATACTATATTTTATAACAAATACATATATAGATAAACATCCAAGACCCGGGCCAATCAGAAAAAGATCATTTTCCATCATGACCCGACCGGGGATCGAACCCGGGACCTCTCGGTTCAGAGGCAAGCACTTTACCACTGCGCCAACGAGGTTGTCAAAATGGGATTTAAAGGGCGCTCCTTGTCACGTTTCATCTTTGGAGACGTTGATATTTATTTTAACCGACTTACAAAAAAGGTTTTAAAATATTTGGTATATCTTTTGTTTCTTTTCGAGTGTATCAATTGCTACTTCAGATTCTTACTAGAGTCAGACCATAGACAAAAGAAGTCAGACGTTATTCAAGTCGCCAAGTCTTGTGAAAAGTAATCATATACACACCAGTGAACCGAAACTATCAACTTGTTCCCTCACGATGTTTTCCTTCACTAGAAGCAAGTGGTCTATGAAAACTACTATACATGAGTCAGATTGGTATACAAACTGATGTAGCACTAGTAGGATTCAAACCAGAGACCTCTAAATCACAGTCTTAACCACTTGACCACCACCGTTCAATATAAAATGTATTCGTACAGAGTTGTCGCCGGCAGCTGTTGTGAAATATTACGATAAAAGCGATTCACAGCGCACTCATTAATTTAGGAGAAAAACATTATAACATAAATCATTTGTTATTTATTATACTAGTGGCCCGAGCAAATCTAGAATGAAAAGTAAAGAAAACAAGACTATATACTTGTCCCTGTGTATTTTAGGATGTAACTCCTCATAAATGGCGAAAATATATAGTTTATTTTTATACAAACTTTCACCCCTTCTTGCGCAGAGTTTTCAGCTTTATTCGTACCAAATATCATCAAAACAGTCTTACACGAAATACAGATAAAAATACCGAATATGGAGTACGGATTAATCACAAAAATTAATCTTAAGGAAGTCAAATATAAAATGAATAAAAAAAGTTGCACAATGCGAATATCTTGTAAAGATTGACTGGTCCTGACTTTTTCAATAGTACACCGACATAAGAATGAACTCAGCTCCACAAAATTCCTAACCCTTTTCATCTCTTGAAACCCATACGAATCAGCTTTTGTGTGCCTTTCTATAGGAGCTTTTCAAATGAAAAAACTCTTCTGATTTATCTGAATGGCTATCTACAATAACATCGTCTGTACGTCATTACCAAAACATGAAGAATTAAATTTTCAAAAAGGAAAGTAATATATGTACTTCATCCTTCGTTTATCATTAAGGCACAAATCCATTGCTTAGCGAGCATCCGTTTTTTATTCCGGCTATACATATTGTATTGTTATAATAATATCATTTATCCAGTATGGCATAATTTATTAAGATTTTTTTGTACAAACTGATCTTGCTTGCTTGATAAGAAATCAAGCAAAATATCAGTTCGAGAAAACATGAAAGTCGACTACGTTGGCACGGACACATAACGAGACGAGACGAAGACCAGCCAATGAGGTAGGTTCTCATTATAACCGAAAGGAACAAAGCCACCTGGTTGTCCAAATATACAAAAAGAGATGGAATGATGAAATGGAATCAGAGAGATCATGTGCGTGTGGTCTGAGGGCCCACCTCTTGAAATTCTATGAAATTATGCTTGGGATTTAGTGAACATTCCATAAGAATTGTGAAAGTTGGAATTAGATTTTTTGAAAGCCACATAAGCGAATTACGATGTTTTACGAAAGGCCCTCTCAGTCCTCATAGTGTCGTTTGAGGGCCCACCTGTATCTCAAAAACTATACATGCTACAGATCTTGTAGCATATAACGCCTGATAAAAAAACCGTGTTGTAAACGGTCGAGGAGATCTCTCGTTTGAAGCCGATCCGGGCTGCACCAACAGGTCATGCTTATCATAATTGTAACTGGTACGTGGTAGATTTCAACTCTGTAGGTCGCGACGTGGGAAATTTCAACTCAATTGAAAGTAGGATAGTTTAACTTGCAAGGTTTGATTACAGACAACGGGACAGGTGAAATTAAATAAAAGCTTATAAAACTAAAGATTGGTAAAAATGTGACGGTGGCGCTAGTGTGCGGCTCAAAAAAAAATCAAAATTATTTATTAAATTTAGGATGATATACATAACTTATTAACGTCAAAAAATTACTTAAACTAAGTCTACTGCAGAGTTCCAAAGCGCCGGTGAAGAAGAAGCGGCGCAACAAACTTCACCGCAGCCTTTTCTCCAAGGACGTCAATTAACAAATATAGGTCTTATACATATATTAAATATTAGGAGGACGAATTTACATCATTATTAAAAATGTCAAAATGGGAATGAATAAATAAAATAAAAAAAGTTTTATTTCCAATAAAATTATTGAAAATTGTCAAGAAAAAAAAAATTAAATAAAAAGCTAAATATACAGCGGCTACAAATGGCTAAATACGGCTTCGGGGATACGAGTAGTGGATTTACAGTCTAAATCTTTACACGTGTGTTAGTAGTTACACTGGAAGATTTAAGCGCGTAACCCCCACTTGTTGACACACTGTATTGTGTAAACAGTAATATTGAGTGTCTTGACGTGACTCGCCTAGTGAATATTATCTGTGCAGATAAATTAATTACGTGGAAAGCCATAGTGTATACAAAATAACTGTAGAAGTATATATGGCTTGAATTACAGGTAGATTGTAGTTTGGTTATGTATGTAAGTACATAAACCAAATCAAATATAGTTTTAGTAAAAAGAACTTAATAATACATTACCAAAGTTGCTCTTCTTAGGGTGAATATGCAGTTTGGTCTTACAGTGTGCTAAAATTGAATACCAACTGTGAATAGACAAGTTTAATTGTTAGACAAACTAAAATCCCCCCGACTTTCAATAATCATTTCGCTACAACTTTTAAACGGCTGAACCGATTTTGATCAAACATATCTAAGAACCACCGCATAAAAATTAGCTATCAATTAAAAAAACTGCATGTAAATATGCTTACCCTTTGTTGAGCTAAGGTACCACGTACACAGACAGACAGACACACTTAGCGGTCAAACTTATAACACCGCTCTTTTTGCGTCGAGGTTTGAAAAACATTCCCAAAGAATGAAGGTTTGTCGGAGCCGAATCCACAACTAGAAAATATTATTAAAAACAAATTTTAATTAAATTTCATTTCAATGTTCGTAATATAAAGTTTTATTTGAAACGTGCACACCGGACTTCGGGCGTCATATACGAGATTGCAACCACGAACGCGAGAATGAGGGGACAATTTTTCGGAATAATCTCACATAACAAAATCCAGGAGCACCACTCTGTATATTTAAAGCGAATATCGATTAGGGAGGCGCCGGGAGTGGGCTGAGGGAGCGCGGGGCTAATAATAGACCATCACCCACCAATATCCCAAATTGTGTGTTATATTATGTGATTACTTTGACAAGTACTTAACCGAGAGACAGCACGGCTTTGTTAAGGGCAGATCTACCTGTACTAATCTTGTTGAATTTACTGATGAGCTAACTAAATCTATTGATAATCAAAAGGAAACAGATGTAGTCTATACAGATTTTAGCAAAGCCTTCGACAAAGTCCCACATAACGTCGTACTAGAAAAGTTAAGCATGTATGGATTCAGCGGAAATGTACTCAAATTTTTTGAAGCGTATCTGTCTAACAGGTCATTTTATGTTGTAGTAAACGGATTTGTCTCATCACAGTACATCTCTTCTTCAGGTGTTCCTCAAGGGTCTATTTTAGGTCCCATTATCTTCACAATATTCGTTAACGATCTTCCATCCCAGTTTCTAAATTGTTCATCGTTTATGTTTGCTGATGACCTAAAACTTGCCAAAGAGATAAACTCCGTCGACGACAGCTCACTCTTTCAAAAAGACATAGACGCCCTATGTCAATGGTGTTCTAAAAATGGAATGCACTTGAATGCCAGTAAATGCTGTTTGATTAAGTTTACACGTAAACAGAACATCCATAAGACGGAATATCATATCAACGGAAATAAAATACAGGAAGTCGAAGTTGTCAGAGACTTGGGAATATTACTAGACAAAAAACTTACTTACGTTCCCCATATTAATTCTGTGATAAAACGAGCTTCCCAAATGCTGGGCTTCGTAATTAGAAATGGCAAAGTTTTTCGCAAACCGGCAACTAAATGTACTCTCTACAAATCCTTAGTACGCCCAATTTTAGATTACGGCAGTGTAGTTTGGCGCCCCCATTTCGCGACTCATGCATTGCGGATTGAACGGGTACAAAGAAGATTTACACGTCATCTGGCGTTCATATCTAGCAATGCAACAAAAGAGGATCCATACGACAATCGTTTGGCAATATTTAATCTTACTACCCTTGATAAGCGCAGAGATATCCTTGATCTGTTGTTTCTTTATAAAGTTATTAATAATTATATAAAATGCCCCCAAATATTAAGTAAATTTAATTTTAGAGTACCACGACGACCACCTCGTAGACCAATCCAATCTTTTGTACCCCCCTTCCGCAGAACAAAGTTAGGAAGAAACTCAACTATAACCAGAATTTGCAGATTATACAACGGGATCAGTGGATTGGCAGATATTCACAATTTATCTTTAAAAAAATTCCGCACTTCAATTTTGAGTTGCTTGAGTACCTAATTAACGTAAGTAAAAGTACCTAGTTATGTTGTTTTTAAAAAAAAAATTTTATTATTTTCTTCTTCATTTCTCATATCTTGTAATACTACCTACACACACATTAAAAATATGGATTGTTACCCATTGCATGCTGGGTTTACCTTTAATTGGTCGATCAATTAGAACTAATTCTTTTATACATGTATCATCTTTGTATAATATGTTGTTTCGATTGTTGGTGAACTAAATAAATAAATAAATAAATAAATAAATAAATAGATTATTAGAATCGGTTACCGGAACTACCTTTCTACGTTATAGGTACTTACATTGATATATAATTGAAAAAAACAAAATGTATGTCTAAAAAATGGTAAGCCGTTCTAGCACAATGGACAACTGTTTAAATGAGTCTTTGCATTTCTTCTCAGAAGTGGTCGTTACGAAATGCTTGTATTTCGTAGCTTTGGCAATATTTAATTCAGAATATGACGTGAAAAGTGCATGTGAAGGTCTAATTGCTGAATAAATGATTTCATTTTAAAACAAACAATTTGAAAAAATTCAACTCCGATAAGGCAGTCCAAACCGCCTTCAAAGATTTTATTGATTCCCGTCCGACTGGTTTTTTTAGTAAAGGGATCAATGAACTACCTATGAGATGGCAAAAGTGCATAGATAATAATGGTTCTTACTTTGATTAAATAAATATATTATATTAAAAAATATTCGACTTTTTGTTCCTCCTATACCAAACGCCAATTTTATATGTAAGTGCCTAATATATAGTCCAATTTTGAAATATATATATTTTTTTAATTTAGTCGCTTGAGGCCTTGTCATGGGAAAAGAAACATACTACAGGTATATTATTTTTCCATTATATTCTCCATTTCCTTCCTCGCCCTTACATGTTATAAAAAGATGTACCCTTATTTATATGATACCTTTATTTCAAAGCATGACTTAACTTTTAAACTCCATTATTCTTAAAATGACAGCTGTCAAATTAAACTGGCAGCGAGGGTTGATAAACCTTAAAATACAAAATGGCGGACAACGAGCAGCTGATGTTGATTTATTTCGACAGGGTACTACTGTTGATAATTAAAACAATTTGAATTCTGAATTTCGTATGCAGTCTTATACGATCTACCTACGTGACAATTTTGAAGTTTACACACACTATTATCAAGTTTATTTGATATGCGAAAGTTTGTGAGGATGTGTTTGTGTTTGTTATTCTTTCATGCAAAATCTATTGGACGGATTGTAATGAAATTTGGTACATAGGTAGAATATAACCTTGAACGGAACATAAGGTACTTTTATTTGGAGCGAAGCCCCGGGGCGCAGCTAGTAATTTGTAAATTATAACGTGCCATATTTACTGAATTGTATTACTTTACAATGTGAGGTCAGTGCGAATGCATCATATTCATTAATTAACGAATTTTACTCAACGGCTAAAGTTTTATTATTCCATTAATAATATAGTACATTATGCACTGAAGCCGAAACTGCAAACAAAGTTATCATTAATCATTCAGAAATTTGTAAACAAAAAGTTGGGAACTTATACGTCCATAGTTGGAGGTTAGTTTGTAATTCCAGACAGTTTTTCACCAAATATATTGTTTTTACAAAGTTCATTGACTTTTATACATGACATCATAAACATGAATCAATGAAAGCATAACAAAATAATATTTTTTATAAAACATTTAACATTTTTCTACGAAACTTGTTTTGGTTGACAAGCTTGTGTTTTACACATTGAATT